>NW_022437059.1:1326837-1350520 GCF_009761245.1 Sapajus apella | reverse complement strand
GTGTGTGTGTGTGTGTGTGTATAACATATATATATATATATATTTAATAATAAAGATGATCTACTTTTGCTTTGAGAATATCCAGATTTTAAAAGTTTAGGAAACACAAATAAATTTAAACTGCTTCATTTTCTGAAGGACTTCTCATATTACATGGTTGACAGGTAGGAGCTCAGGTTGTGGACTTACACCGTCTGAATTCAAATCTAGCATCACTTCTCACCAGCTTAAAGACTCCTGGGCAAGTTAATTCATCCATAGGAGCCTTAGTTTCCTCATTTATAAAATGGAGATCACAGTTGTCAGAGTTAAAATATGCCTTTGACATGGGGGCTGGACATGTTTGCTGCTGCCACTGCCGCTGTCAGTTGTGCTATCAGGTGATGAGTCTGAGAAACTAAGCTTGGAATCTGAAGGTCTGAGCTCCAACCCCAGCTTTAGGGTTGACCTGCTGCGTACCTTGGGCAAGTTACTTAAGATCTCTGAGCTTCTGTTTCCTCATTTGTAACATGAGAGTAACATGCCTAAGCCAGGGCCATTGAAAGATTAAATGTGATGTAGAAAAGTGCTTTGTAAACAGCAAAGCACTATCAGCATCACTTCCTGCACATCCTGTAGCTCAGTCAGTCTCAGGCCAGTCTTATCTCCTCCTCAGAGATCTCCAAAGGTAAACCTTCCCTCGGTCACCTGCTTGAATTTTTTTTATACTTCTTGATGGTGAAGAAGTTCTTTCTTGTATCCAACCCAAAGTAAGGCACTCCAGGGTGGTTAGATAAAGCCAGCTTTTAGAATGTCACTAATGGTAAAGCTCCCTTTCCACCATTAGGGGTCATTGTCATCCTCAAACTGTGCAAATGAAGCAATATCTCTTCTAGCTGGGCATTTTTGAGGCAATGAAGCGGAAGAGGCCACTAATTGTAAGCAAATCAGGCACTGATTGGCGGAAGGAAACCATAGTGGGAGAGGTTCACAGAATTTGCCCACCCTGTGGGCCTTTCTGTTTCAGGACATACTTTCACTGTATGGTGACACCAGCCAGAGACCATCAGAAGGTAAGTCCCCCCATCACCTCTTTTTCCCCTGGCATATCTCTAATCCAGGTTTCTTACCTATTTCTCCTCCCCATGGAGCAGATTCCAGGAAAGAAAATATATTATGCCCACCCTCTGATAAATGGAATAATGGAAGAAAGCAGCACAAATACACAGGGAAGCTGGATACAACTTAGGCAGTAGAAATGAGTGTATAGCCAGTAGCTGGGACAGATAGGGGCCTGGAACATACCAGAATGAGTATGGTCCAGGCAGCAGCTTGACTGACAGCTCCTGGCACTAAGGAATTCCGCCAATACTTGTAAGAAGACATGGGTGGTGACCAGAAGAGGGTTGGGAAGGAGTGGAGGGGCAAAACTAGCTGTGAGAGAGAGCAATGGAGTCTTATTTCAGTGCCCAAGTGCAAAGACAGGTGAAAGCTAGATGTGAGGAGAGCAGAGGGGAGGTGTGCCAGGAAAGTGTTTGAGTCTGGGGGTCGTGGGGTGAGAGAACTGAAAGGAAACTGGTGAAAGAAAAGGTGGCAGCTTCCCTTCCTGCCCTGGGCACAGGTGCCCAGAATAGAGGCTCTCTTTCCCCTAGGCTACAGCTCCTTCCATATTATATAAGCTATTTTCTTCTCAGGCCGGCTTTCTCTGGATTCCCAGGAGGGGGACAGTGGCTTGGACTCTGGGACAGAACGCTTTCCTTCGCTCAGTGAGGTGAGTCCCAGCAGGGCAAGGCTTGTTCAAAACATGCATTTGGTATCCCTTCCCTTGCCCCAAGGCTCTACTGCCTACCGGCTGCCCTGAGGCCTCTGTGTGCCTCTTCCATCATGCCATTTCCAAGGATGTAATCACTGTGTTCTCAGTTCCAAAGCAGAAATTTCAAATGCACTCAACATGCAAGATTATCAAATCTGACTTCCATTTTATCATGGTCAACTCTATTATGTAAAGAGTAGGGTGGAGAGGGAGGCCACGGCATTAACTGTGGCAAGCCTTTGAGAGGGAGGGAGCAAAGATGAAATAACCTAAAACAGTGACTTGACCAAAAACACATTTCCACCTGTCCAGGAATAACATCATCTTAGATCAATACAGTGAACCCAGCCTATTCAAAAGTGGGAGTCTTTTTTTTTCTGCTGTGGATCTTTTTCTTCTAGAACAGCTTGTCTTTTCTGGAATCACTACAAGAATTTCAGGTTTTGCCTCAAAGGTTATCTCTTCCAGGTGTTCTCGGTTTGCTTATGCAAACTGTAAACTGCAGTATAGAAGTAGGAATGAGTGGAAGAAGTAGTAATGAAGTTAGCAAAATATTTGCTTAGCCAGAGTAATTAAATATGTGAATATGTGGTTGAAAATGTGTTAAAAAACTAATTTTAGATAACAATTGGAATTTTATTTTCTTACTGCCCTGTCCATGGGAAAATGATGAAATATATGTAAAAGGACCCGTATGTGGGAAAGTCATTGAGAAAGTGGAGTGGGATGGGGATCCTAAAGAATCTACATTTGACATTATCTGGAAGGCCACAGAGTTGGTGATGAAGAGCGTGTGCTGTGGGCTGAGGCTGCCTCAGTTAAGTCCAGGATATACCTCATGACTAGTTCTCTGACTTAGCAAGTCTCGTAACTTCTTGGAGTCTTAGTTTCTTTGTGTGAAAGTGGGACACGTAATAGTAACTACCTAAAAGGGCTACTGTGAGAATGGAATGAGATAATATGTGTTGAAGGGCTTAGTCTAATGCCAGGCACAGAGCAAGTACTGCACTTCCCTGAGCTGATGTTATAAGTATGGTTATCACCACCAACACCAAATGAGCTGAGCCTGAGGGTGTTCTGGACAAGGTTCCTTTTCACAGAATTCTCCGTTTCTCTAGTCATTGATGAATCGGAACTCGGTACTGTCAGACCCTGGGCTAGACAGTCCTCAAACCTCCCCTGTGATCGTGGCCAGGGTAACCCAGCACCACAGGCGGCAGGGCTCGGATGCAGCAGTCCCCTCAACTGGTGACCAGGTGAGTGATCCCAAGCCTCCCTGCAGTTTTCCTTTCTTCTTTTCTCAGAAGCAAGATTTGGAGGTGTGCGTGTTACTGGTACATGGTCTTAGATCATCAGACTGACCCCCTGCTTCAGCGACCCAAACTTTGAGACAGTCACTTACATAGAGAGCAAACAGGAAAGAAAGAGAACATGGCATAAATAGAAATACGAAAGTGAGGCTCAGTTTCTGTGTGAAGAGTGGGTGAATGTATCTGTAGGAAGTAACAGCTAAGGAGCGGATAGCTGGTCTTTCTGTCTGTATAGAATAGGAAATAGGTTTAGGCAGTGTTTCTCCAGGATACTAATTTTCATTTTCCCTGTTCCTTAGCAAAATCCTTTCTTAAACAAAATCTTATTATTTGGAACCCTAACATAGAAAAGAAAAAAACAAAACCTCAGCTTTCCTAGGACCTTTACTGATCAGCAACCCCCTGCCCTCAAGGGCACTTCCATGGAGCCCTAAGGTTCTGCAAAACCTGATTTGAAAGGCCCTGCTCTCAGGGGCAGAGCTAGATAGATCCAGGAGAGACTTCAGGAAGACGGGTTTTGACTCAATGCACACAGCTTGCAAAGAAGCTGGGCTGCCTGGCAATGGAGTGGACTGACTTGAGCGCCAGAGAATTGTCCTGTTGTTTTTCAGACACTGTCAACGGTGTCTAACAACGTTAGCATCTAACAATGTTCAGATGTCGTTAGACATCTAAATAT
Source organism: Sapajus apella (assembly GCF_009761245.1). Lineage (NCBI taxonomy): Eukaryota > Metazoa > Chordata > Mammalia > Primates > Cebidae > Sapajus > Sapajus apella. The sequence goes on along the minus strand of NW_022437059.1, from coordinate 1,346,739 downwards.
TCAACATTCTACCTGTATAAGGTTACTTAATATTTTTCTTTAAGCCAACTCAGTTCTTTAAACTTAAATTCATCTTAAGGAAATCTGTCATTACCTTAAATTAAAACCAACATCACACACTATAAATGCAGAGTAAATGTAACACTAAATATAAGTTTAGAACCAAGTTCGTTAAATTCTACCTAGAAATATATAGAACAGTGTAGAAGAAAGCTGCCATTTATATTAAAAAGAGGAAAAGGAGCCTCTTTCTTAAGACCTTTCTGAATGAATATTTAAGAAACTGATGGTTATTGCCACTGAGGAGGGGAATTAGGTGGCTTGAGGATGAAGTGGATGGAAGACTTTTTTTAATGTTTACTCTTTGTGTCCTTTCAATTTAAAACTACATGATGTAAAAAATTACTAAAAAAGAAAAAAAAAAAATTTAAAACAAGCCGAAAAATAAATTCTGGCTCAATTCTATTGCTTGTCAAAGGCTATAATTAAGCTTGAGGCCTATTCTGCCTTGGTTAAAGGTATTAAAGCTATGCAGGCACCAGGCTGAAATTTTTTCTGGGTTAATCAAAAGGCTGGAATGAGAACTGAAAAGAAACTAACTTTCTTACAATATGAGCCAATGTTATTTAATGCCATGTCCATATCACCTAAGATCATTTTGACCCTCAACAAAAATCATCTCACTTAAAATCATCTTGAGTTCCACCTCCCACACTGGAAAACATTGGTGTCAGGAGTTACACAGGTGGTATTTTCAAACTGTGGGTTGTCACCTTTTGGTGAGTCATGATAACAATATTGAAGGTCATGAGTAGCATCTATTTCAATGAAGTAGAATCTAATAGCCTGGAAAAGAAAGTATCAGAATTCATCACATGTGGTTAGAGTATAATTTTGCGAAACTTCTGTTTTAATTACATATGTATATACTAAGTTGCAGTGAAAACATATTTATTAGAAGTTATGGTCAAAAGAGAGTTTGAAAGCTACTTTCTGGAGTTCTTTTGACTCTGGGATCCTATTAATCACTGAGTCCAGGAGGTCTTTAGAAGATGGGGTCTCTAAAGTAATTTGGATAAAGGGAGAGATGGCACAAGGAAGAAAACAGAGCAAACGATGGTCCTACTCTCTGAGCTGTCTTTGGTGGCACTGTGATTTTAGAAAACTCGTCCTCTCACCTTGGAGTTCAGGGTTCCAAGCAGCATCTTTTTTCTCTTAGAGCATTTATCCCTCTGCTGTTACTTCCCTACGCAGCTTACCTCAACTGTATATGATTTATCCCTGCAGGCACCTGGCACGTAGTAGCCACCTCATAATGTGTAGTGAATGAATGAGTGAATACTTTGGAATGGGAGTAGTCAATATTGTCTTCTGAGTGGCATCTTAGGGGAGAACTTATCCAGGACACAGAGCTCCTAAATTTCTTGAAGCTGAAGTTTCACAGTGTGATCTGTAGAAAAGAGGACTGTGGCCTAGGTGAACCTATTTTTTTTATAAAGCTAGAGTTATGTGGCATCAAAAGAAAATTCTAATCAAGAGCTACTGTGCAAAAGAATATGTGTGAGCAAGTTTCTCTGAACCTATTCTGGTTGGGCTGCCGAATTCTCAAAAAATAGAATTAAAAGACAACAACATATGATACTCTAGTTTTACTCATTGTATAAAGTTTGGTTATTCTTAGAATGTGGAGGGGAAAGGTGGGGAAAGGGATTTGATGGATATTAAAATGCCTAGTGTACCAGCTGCTGTACCAGATCTTTACAAAAAATCTCATGTAATCTCACAATCAGGAAAAAAGGTGGCCATTAGAATCTTCATGAGGTAAATGGGAAAACCGGAACAAAGAAATCTAAAGGAATGTTCAAGGACTAACCATGTTACTGTCAGAACTAGAATTCAGTTCTCCTGGGCCCCAACACAGGGCTCTTTCCTATCCTAGCCACTGATTCATTGCTCTCTCTACAACCCTGTCTTTGTAGAACTAAAGGACAAAGTTCAGGTTGCTAAGGGGTCAGGCATCTATCCTGTTCTAGGAGACGGTTTCCTTCAAGTGGCTCATAGAAGCAGGTGTGGAGTAAATGGTCTTGGAGCCCTTGTTTTCCTCTTCGAAATTTTTTCATCTTCTGAAAACTATTTAAATTGCTATTTTCAAGTGTTAAGAGTAAATAGAGTATAATTCCAGTTTCTTAATAGTAATAAAAATTAATAAACAGCAGAGGAAGAAAACCTAGACTTTCCATAAAACTGTCAGCAGCAGGGAAATGGATGCATAAGGACCTCTCACTTTCCGTTGTATCATTCTATGTTTGACCTTTTTAATAATAAGCATATTCTGCTTTTGTAATCAGAAAGAATAAGTATTTGTAAAGACCTTTTTTAACAAAATCCTCCTCCTAAACAAGCAAAAACCTAGTGCTTTTCAGATTTCACCAGAGAGCTCAGGAGAGCCGGAAGTGCTCGCCCCCCACCTCCTGGGGCTCTCGGACCCCCAGAGGTTCAGAGACTAAAGTGTTAGGAAAGGAGGATACTCGAGATGTTTCTGGGAAATACAAATACAGCACATCAGGTCTGATTCTGCAGCTTTGGGCACACCATTCAGTCTGTCTGGACCTCACTTTTTTCAATAATTAGTGCGTATTAGACTCTAGTCTCTAAGAAACCCTCTAGGCCACTCATGTGATTCACTCATTCTGTGATTCACTCATTCTGGGCATGGAGGCCATAAATACCCAGGAAAACAAAAAAGGGGTGAGGAGCATCAGAGGAACTGTCAGGAAAAGCCCCTTAAGAGTGGGTTAGAAGGGTATCATAGGCCTGGGTTAAAGGCACAAGCAAGCTGGGTGGGTTCCAGAAGCAGAGCTGTTGTTAGGGAATCACTGGAAATGAAGGAGATTAAATTGAGTGAGAAATAGAGTTGGTAGAAAAGCCTTGAAAGCTCAAAGAACCTTTAGGAGAAAAATGTGTATAGTGAAGCATCTGAGAAGCTTATGCAATACGAAGTCTCTCTCGTCGTTCCTAATCTCTGGCATATCCATCAGGATTAGGTTTTTATTTAAATTAGCATACGGAGGAAAGAAAGAAAAAGCCAGACTAAGAAATTTGGGTTTTAGACAGATAATGGGGATCTACCACAGATTCTTGAGCAGGCAAGGGAAATCATGCAAATGGTGTTAGAGAAAGATCAGCTACATCTCCATTTATTCAGAGAGGCAGAGATCTACTAGTAGAGTCTCTGACAGTTATTTAGCCAGCCGTACTTACTAGGTATAGAGTAACTGTTCAGTAGCGCTGTGGTAGACACTTCGTTTGGAGGGTGTAAGTGTTTGGGGTGGTGGCGGCTGTTAAGTCTGTTAAGGAAAACAGAACCCGCATCCCAGCAGTTCAGCAGGAGCATAGGCTCTTGTTTTGTTGACTGACAGTCCCTCCCCAGATCTTTTGCAAACAGGAAGAGAACATTTTCTCCTACTTCCCATCTTCATATATCATGTGACCAGGCTGCTGTGAATCTGCCCTGCCCCACCCAGAAGCAGTTGACTTCCTGCAAATGGAAATCATTTCATCTGTGCTCCGATTTGGGGGCGGGAGTGAGATGCCAGTGCTCACCAGACCCGCGTGTGCCGCAACTAAGCAAACTTCACTGAGGTGGCTGAACCCTCTGTCCTCCATAACCTCTCATCTCTACAACTTGACTCTCTCCCCCAGGGTGTAGATCAAAGCCCAAAGCCTTTAATTATTGGCCCAGAGGAAGATTATGACCCGGGTTATTTCAACAACGAGGTAACGGTTTCCTAGTTTTCTCCTTTCGTCATTTTTTGTGTGTGTCATACAAGATGCTCTTGACTAGAAGCAGTTTGACTAGCACCAGCTGTGAAGGGAACTTGGGGCGGGGAGCCGTTCTCTTATGAACCCAGGAAGGGGGATCACGTGGGAGCTAAGCTGGAACCAGTGTGCTGCTGTGCCCTGCCTCCCGTCACACTCATCCTTCTGCCTTGCAGAGCGACATCATATTCCAGGATCTGGAGAAACTGAAGTCTCGGCCAGCTCACCTGGGGGTTTTTCTACGTTACATCTTCTCTCAGGCGGACCCCAGTCCACTGGTAAGTCAGAAGCATCCGTCTTGATTGAATGCCTGCTGTGGTGAACAGAGAGAACCTCTAGCCTCTGTTTCTGCCCCCTAGCTGTTACAAGTCAGATCCATGGGCACAGCCGGGCACTTCAAGGACAGAGACAAAATAGCCAAGAAGATGAAACCTATGCAGAAGGGACTTTTCACTGTATGACACAACTAACTCACTACATCAGTTGTCTAGGGAGAAGTAAGAGGGCAAGGCCAGGAAAACTCATTCTTGATCAGTTCAGAACATCATCTTGGAGAAGTTGTTCTTCCTAGAGTTTTTTAAATGAAGGTAGATACAGACTGACTAGGGAGTTGAGACAGTAGCCCTGCGAGAAAACTTGCAGATGGCAAGGCTGAAAGGGTCTTCCGTGCGAAGATGATGACAAGAGGGAATGTGAGGGCATGGAGACCAGAGTGCCTGGGGACAGCACTCAGAGCCAGCAGCCTTCCCAGTTTCCTCCTTCTGCTCAGCTGCTTAGAAAGGAAAGGGAGATGGAGGAGAGGGGTTGGGGTTGTAGTCTTCAGAATAAACTTCCCACCTGGGACATGGGCTGCTGTTCTGTCTTTCTGGGGATACCATCAGAAGCCAGAATGAACAGCCATCCACGGGTATTCACTGAACACCTGTGTGCAAGTCCAAGTGCTGGTGACTCAGAAGCATTCCTGAATAAGACAGGGCACACCACAGAGAGGAGTAACACATGAACCCTTAGGAAACAAGACGTAAACAAGCACAAGATGCAAGTGAAATACCACGTGTGGAGAGGATGCGGAGTTGAAGATGTGCCCATGGGAAGGGAGTGGGGATTATTTTACCACAGGTTTCTGAAATAGTGTGAGCCCAGCTTTCTCAACCTCAGCACTGTTTTGAGCTGGAGAATTCTTTGTTGTGGTAGACTGTCTTGAGGCTTTGGGGAAATAGAGCTGCGTCGCCGGGCTGTACCCACTAGATGCCAGTAGCACCATACTCGCCCAGTAGTTGTGACAACTAAAAATGTCTCCAGATACAGCCAAATGTCCCCTACAGGGCAAAATTACTGCTGGGGGAAACACTGCTCTAACCCAGTTATCTCTCCTCCTAGCTTTTTTACCTGTGTGCAGAAGTTTATCAGCAGACAAGCCCCAAGGAGTCCCGAAGCTTGGGGAAAGACATCTGGAGTATTTTCCTGGAGAAAAATGCGGTGAGGCAGTCATAGATTGGATTGTAATTTTATTATATTCTTTGAACTACCCAGAGGCAGAGGAAAATTAAGCAAAACATTCAGACCAAACGGAGACATGTTCTTAAAGAGAAATCTAGGCTGAGAGATTAGTATCCTTGGATTCTGTTCCAGCGCCACTCTCAAAAAATCTCGCTGGACCTCTTTTTCCACATAGAATACACATTGCGTCCCTCTGGAATGTTTGGAGGAGGAGATTGTACCAGATTCTCTTTACTCTCCCCTGATTCAGCACCCTGGTTCCCCCCAGCCATCCCTGCCTTGCCCTTCTTCTGGGCTGAAGAAACAGAGGTCTAGAGATATCAGATGATCTAGATCAGTGAGGCAAGAGGAGAATCCTGGCTTCTGAAGCTCAGTCGGACTTGCTATTACTACCCAAAGGCAGGAGTCAGAGGTGGGAGGCCTCTGAGTGTCTGGGATAGGCAGCACCTTGTGCATTGGCACAGAGTTCCCAGGGGTGTGTCAGGGATCCCACGGGCAAGAACACTTCTGCCTGCAGAGGGCAACTGCCATCCCAGACTTTCTAATCTGATCAACTAAACTAATTCCAAGGTGACTTTATTCTTCTGGCAGTAAGCTGGTAGGGTTAATGAGGTTGGGGGAAATTGGTTTTTCTTAAGAGTTTTGGCCGAGCGCGGTGGCTCACGCCTGTAATCCCAGCACTTTGGGAGGCCGAGGCGGGGGGTTCACAAGATCAGAAGATCAAGACCATCCTGGCTAACATGGTAAAACCCCGTCTCTGCTGAAAATACAAAAGAATTAGCTGGGCATGGTGGCACGCGCCTGTAGTTCCAGCTACTCAGGAGGCTGAGGCAGGAGAATCTCTTAAACCTGGGAAGTGGAGATTGCAGTGAGCTGAGATTGCACCACTGTACTCCAGCCTGGGCAAAAGAATGAGACTCTGTCTCAAAAAAAAGAAAAAAAGAGTTTTATATTTGCCCCCTTAAATGGGTCTTGAATAGGGAGGTTAGAGCTGCTGGTTGTTCTCTCTTGGTTGTTTGGAGCCGCACCAGTACCCAGGTTTCAAGGACTTGTGTAGCAAAAGCCAGACACCATACTAACTACAAGGCTGGGTGACACAAGGCTAGCTTTCCCTTGGGAGTCGCGGGGAGGAAAAGTTCACCACATAGCCTAATGAAGGCTTTTCCCTTGCTGCTAAGTCAGCACAGGTCCACTGTTTGGACAGCATGCCATTCCATGTACCCTAACGGCCTGGAAATAAGAGTGGAAAAAACTGCATGTGCTGCTGTCAGAATATAGTCTCAGCTTGCTCTGTAACCTCAGACTCCGTTTCCCAAAAACCCTAGCCTAGAATTCAGGTGTGCAGTTGGAGAGTAATGAGAAGGATGGTGGGTAGATGTAGGCAAAAAGGCATGTGGCCAAGCCCTCCTCACCCTGCACACTGTTCATCTCTCTGGAGTGTACAGACCTGACCACTTCTGCTCCACACTTCTGTTTTTTAGCCTCTGAGAGTGAAGATCCCTGAGATGTTACAGGCTGAAATTGGTAAGTTGGCTCATTGGTCAGTTAGTCTCTGCTTGGTACCTTTCTTCTCCTGAGCTCTCAGGAGGCTCCAGTGGACAGAAGGGACATAGTTGCTGTCCTTGGGCAACCGTCCTCTAATAGGGGAAAGGACCCATAGGACAGTTGCTCCAGAACACTGCACAGTAGCTAATGAACAGGTACAAATGGCACAGACCCTGCCTAGGTGCTCACTCTGCCATGGGGAGCTTGTCATGGGAAGACAGTGGACTTGGAGTCAGGAGACCTAGGTTCATGTCTGCCACCCTTCCACATGACCTCTCTGGGCCTCCGCTGGCTTATCTGTACAAAAAGGAAATCAGACTTGATCAGGGATTCCTAAGATAGGTTGATTATCAAGAATCCCTTGGGGAACAAAAAATAAAGAAACTAGGGCCTCACTCCATCCTCCTGCAGAGTTGGAATCTCTAGGGTGGTTTTTCTTGTTGGTTTTTTTTTTTTTTTGGGGGGGGGGGGGGGGGGGGGGGGTGTGTTTTATTTTTGTTCCTTAACTTTTAAGTTAAGGAACTGACAGCAGCTAGCCCAGAGTAAGGACCCAGCAGGCTGGATGGTGCCCGGCTCCCTTCTTCTAATCATGAGAAGAAGAATTAAGCAGAGGCAGTCTAAGGTGATGTCAGCCTGAGAAGCTAATCACTAGCAGCTTTTTAGAGGACAGGAATTGGAAGCTGCATTTAGAAAGAGATGATTCGTGGGCGCATGTGACAGGGAGGAGAGCTTATGGACCAGGCAGAGGGTAAACAGAGCTTGCTCAAAAGCAGAGTGAGAGTGAAACGCAGCTCCCAGGAACTTAGCCTAGCCTGGGTGGGGATGGATGCAGGAACTAGAGGAGAGGCATCTTTCGGTTAATACTGGGGAGCTCAGGTTTCATGGAATGTGAAGTGCTTGCCTTTTTTAGCCTTGTGAGTTGCTTCTGGGGCAGTAGAGGGGAGAAAGCCTCTCAGAGGTCTGCACTTGGATGTCAGAATGGCATTTAGACACATCTGATGAGAGGGGCTTTAATACTTCTCTCAGTGGAGCACAGAACATCCAGAAAATATTTTTGTCCTTGCCCTGGACTTTGTATATCAGGATTCCAGTCCTGAATTCAAGAATGATCTGAGAGGTCCAGGCCTCCTCTTCCTTTAGGCTAACAGGGCAGAAAGCCAGCCCTTCCTCCCAGTGTCACAGGGAGCTGAAATGCCTTGAGATGCTCAGCAGAAGTGACCTTCCCCCACCCCCGGTACCCCACCCACTGTGCCTTCTCTGGTCTCCCACTGCAGACTTGCGCCTGCGGAACAATGAGGACGCCCGCAGCATTCTCTGTGAAGCTCAAGAGGCAGCCATGCCTGAGATCCAGGATCAGATACACGACTACAGGTTGGCCCAAGAGCTGCCCTCCCACCACTCACCTCGCACCTCTACCACTTGGCCCTTGCTCCTTCCCTCTGGGGCCTGCATGTGTCTCTTGTTATGTGTGTTTGCCTCACTCTTTCTGGGTGTCCATCTGTTGAGCATTTATGTATAGTTCCTTCTTTCTGTGTTTGTCTGGCTTAGAACGAAGCGCACTCTGGGCCTGGGCAGCCTGTATGGTGAAAACGACCTGCTGGACCTGGATGGCGACCCTCTCCGAGAGCGCCAAGTGGCCGAGAAGCAGCTGGCTGCCCTTGGAGATATCTTGTGAGTCTTCAGCTTCCTCCCTCCCCACTGAACGTGCCAAGCAGGTTGACATATTTTGTGGATCTGTTCTTTCAGTCTCTTGCGTTCTTCCACTTCTTGCCTGATTCTCCTGCCCCTGGAAGATGGGGAGTCATGTCCTCCTGCTGCATTGGTCAGGCTGAGGGCCGCAGGTGTCAAGGGTGTGGCAGAGCCCAGAACTCCTGATAGTCATTTGGTGGTTATGACAGACCATGAGCCTCCCGAATGTGATGAGCTTTCTGCTTTCCCCTACTGGTCCTCTTCCTGACCTCTCTCCCTTCCTGCCTCTAAGATCTTACCTGTCACAGTGAGTGAGGCCAGTGCTATGTGTGCCCAGCAGATAAAGTTCCTACAGGAGGCAGCTAGAAGTGGCTTAGTAGAAATTGAACCATCTTTCATTCATCCACATCAGAAACCTGAACCAGTGCAACATATTAAGGCTCTTCCGGCATAGCTGCTTTGGTTATGCATTCCTAGCCCCATTTTCTAAAGCGTCATAGGTTCCTCACAGACTTTGTGGGGACACTTCAGGCTTAGAAGCAAGTTTTTGCCTTATACTGCTTCTCTCTAAGTAGTTATGTGACCTTGGTTAAGCCATTCCATTCAAGTCAGATCCATGGGCACAGTCGGGCACTTCAAGGACAGAGTCAAAATAGCAAAGAGAATGAAATGTATGCTGTCTCTGCTAAGGCTGATATTTCAACTCAGCAAATATTTATGGAGTTCCTGCTGTGTACCAAACACTTGCACATCAAACGTACTTCTCTCCTTTTCCCCCACTAACCCTCCTTTCATCTAGGAAAAAACTTACCCTCCTCCTAGCGTCTGACCAGGTGACCAGCCTCTGTCTTTGCAGTCTGAGTCATCTGTTCTTTCTTTCATTCCAGGTCCAAGTATGAGGAAGACAGGAGGTAAGCAAGTCTATGATATGCATCTGCAGCTTTCAAGGTGGAAGGAGTGAGGTTGAGCTACTGTGCTTTCCATTTCTGCCAGTCACAGGGGAGTCCCTAGTGTTGTACAACCACGCGGGACCATGGTTCCTGCAAGGCTAGCTCTCAGGGGTCTGTGTGGCCACAATATAGAGGATCATGAGGCCCATGCCTCAATGGTCAGGGATCACTGCCTGGGCATGTGGGCCTGCTCCTCATTGGGAAGACACCAAGCTGCCATCGCTCCTCACAGTCCCATACCTGGCTGCAGCTCCTCTACCCAGATGAGCCACTTTTTTCCCTTAAATCACCTAAAGTGGTAATGGTAATCAGGAAGTCAGCCTGTTAGCAGCATCTGCAGAGGGGAGCTGGGGTGCAGCACAGTTCCTTTCTTGGCACATATTAGAATTTTTTTTCTTTTGCAAGCTATATATTTATCTCATTGTTTTTCATTAGCCAAGGTTAAAGTGAGTTTGCACTCCCTGAGCAGGCAAACTAATAGGGGAGAGAAAATGGGGTTAGGAGCCGGTTGAAGAGGGAAAAACAGCCAGAGCTGAAGGCTTGCTGCATTGAATGCACAGGGTGGATCATCATCCATCCAGGAAATTGGATACAAATGCATTTTTAAACACAGAGCTCTGGACATTTTCATTTGTGGCAATTGGAAGCCACTTGACAGCTCCTTTTCTGTCTCTTTTTCTCTGTACTGGGGATGGGAGGATGGTGACGGCAGTATACCTTGGCAGAGGCTGCTCGGCATTTCTCCCTTCACCTGGCCTCCCCACCCCTGCACATATGCCTGAGAGCATCAGCGGCCAACCTCAGCCAGTCCTCCAGGTCTGCCTATGACTTGACCAGCCAGGAAATTATTTACGTACATTTTAGGGAACTGGCATGTTCTTCCACTGACCATCATCTGCTCATGGGGAACAGTTCTGCTTAGGGAAAGAATTAAGACTTCTCCTGGGAGTCTTGCCAGCCCAGACTTTTAGCCAGCTTCTGCCTGCTCTCCCATTTAATTATTCTAGACTTCTCTTTGAATGCTTTGACCTATAACTACCCCTTCCCCACTCCACTGGGTGGTGGTGAAACACACAGGGAAGATAACTTGAGCTCTCTGATTTAAGACTGTTCCTCTTTTACAGCGCCCCCATGGACTTCGCCCTCAATACCTACATGAGCCATGTTGGGATCCGTCTTCGAGAGGCACGACCTTCTAACACAGCTGAAAAGGCCCCGTCTGCTCCTGACAAGGACAAGTGGCTACCCTTCTTCCCTAAGACCAAGAAGGTGAGGGCTGGGTGCAGTGGCTCATGCCTGTAATCCTAGCACTTTGGGAGGCCAAGGCCAGCGGATTGCCTGAGCTCAGGAGTTTGAGACCAGCCTGGGTGACATGGTGAAACCCTATCTCTACTAAAATACAAAAATTAGCCCGGCGTGGTGGTGCATGCCTGTAACCCCAGCAACTCAGGAAGCTGAGGCACGAGTATTGCTTGAACCGGGGAGATGGAGGCTGCAGTGAGCCAAGATCACACCACTGCACTCCAGCCTGGGCAGCAGAGCGAGACTCTGTCTCAAAAAAAATAAATAAATAAAAATAAAATAGATGAAGGTAACAGAGCTGTCCTAGAAAATACCCCCTCTTGGTGCAGTATGCTGTGCTGAGGTAGATCAGGAAAGCCATCTTGCAGGTCTCTGGCTATATCCCTCCACCTGGATATGGAGTCAGTGAGAACCCCCAGACTAGAGCAGCTCTCAGTCCCTTCCAAACCCAGGCCAGAGGTGAATGTACTCGTAGGGTACCAGCAAGAGTCAACTCTCCAGTTATTTGCGGAGGGCCAGCCTTGGGGAACAGTGACAGAATTGATTAGCAGCCACACCTGGGTATCGGGACCTCCTCCAAACCCCAATGTCTCCTGTCTCAACAGAGCAGCAATTCCAAGAAAGAAAAGGATGCCTTGGAGGACAAGAAGAGAAACCCTATCCTCAAATACATTGGGAAGCCCAAAAGCTCTTCTCAAAGCAGTGAGTATTTGGGGAGCAACAGCCTTGGGCATTCCTTGGGCAGGGACCTCAGCCCTTTTATATACCGGTATGTTGGCACAGGGCCTTCCAGTGTTTCTGGGAGCCACAGGCTTAAACTGAGACCACAGCTACTTTCTCCCCTTACCAAATCCAGTGCATCATCTCTGAGGTTCAGGCAAGTGTTTCCAAGCCAAGGAAGCCGTGCCGGTCCCTGGGTCTTAGTCTAGGAACCCAGAACAGTTGCTACCAAACAGCCATGTGAGAAACATCTCCCCCTGGCAAGGATCGCCCTGTGGACAGTAAATGCCCCCTTCACCTTCATCCAAGGGCCTATCATTTTTCCCAGCACACAGGACTGCAGGAGTACAGATGCAGGCGGGGGATGGTTGAGTCACTATTAGTAGAACTGGTCAGTTTGGGGACAAGTTTGGGACCCAGAGTTTCCCCTAATGCCATCAATGACCTAAAACTCAAGTGATCCTATCATTGATCTCTTCCCAGCATGGAGAAATTTGTCTGGAAATTGTTGTTGGCCCCTCCCAGTCATTACCTTAAACCCCCCAGCATCAGTGGGAATCTGTGAAGGGCAGGGGGTGGGCCAGCTGCCCTTTCTGAAACTGCTGCGCTGCAGGAGAGGGAGAGGGATTCTTTGAGATCAGCCTTGATTTTTGCCACTACCTTTTCATTTTCTGGCTTGATGTAACTTTTATTTTGATTCTTAAAACATTGATTTGACTTTTCATGGTTTACTTTTGTTTTTGTTTGTTTTTCTTTTAGCATTTCATATTCCCTTGTCCCCTGTGGAAGGTAAAAGGACCATTTTCTTTGGGTTTGTCTTTGCATTAGCATTGAGTTTCCATCTCCCAAATTCTGCCTTTTCTGTTCGTCTTCCCTCCCTTTCTTTCTCCTCTCCATTTCTCTTATGCATTGCTCCTTGTTGCTAAGCTGCTGTGTGCTGCAAACCCTGTGGGGGGTTGGGGAGGGCACCACCCTCATGCCACCTACAAGACCTTCTCCTAACCCAGAGTGTCAGGAGGCAGGGCCCCTTCTCCTGCAGGGACAGCTCCTCCTGGTAGTTCTGGCCAAGGCTAGACTTCTGCTTCCTCTGGCAGTTTTTTCACAGCCTGAGGCCTTTTCTCTATTATCCAGTCACATCTCCATGGATGAGCGTCCAAAAATCAGAGTTCTGTATAAATGAGAGGAATCTTCACACATTGAAGGGTCTTGCAGTGAAGCAGAGCGCCTCAGATTTTTTTTTTTTAATTTTTTTTTGGAGACATAGTCTCACTCTTGTCGCCCAGGCTGATGTGCAGTGGTGTGATCTCACCTCACTGCAAACTCCGCCGCCCAGGTTCAAGGGATTCTTGTGCCTCAGCCTCCTGAGTTGCTGGGACTATAGGTGTGTGCCACCATGCCCAGCTAATTTTTATATTTTTAGTAGAGGCGGGGTTTCACCATATTGGCCAGGCTGGTCTCGAACTCCTGACCTCAAGTGATCTGCCCACCTTGGCCTCCCAGAGTGCTGGGATTACAGGTGCAAGCCACCACGCCCAGCCAGTGCCTCAGATTTTTGTTTTTAGTTAAAATAATAATAAAAATTCTCATTTTTGAAGGTGATTTTTTTTTAAAGTAAAGTAGGAGTCTCTAACAATTTTTTCTCTTGGGTATTTTTGTTCATATCATCTACTTAAGCCCTTCAGTGTAGCACCTCCATCTCTCTTGACTTTTAACTGCCAGCACTGTGTAACCACGGCAGTGAAAAAAGAATGACCCTTAATGTATTTTAAAGGACCTAATATCTTCCAGAATCTATGTATTTAAAACATTAATGTGATACACATTAACCCACAAGAAGCTTAACGCCTACAGTGAAGTGTCACAGAATTGAGCAAGTTCATTTCCTATTAATAAGATCCATATGCATGCAATTGATTAACACTTTCTAGGTTCAACAATAAATATATATATATATAGAGAGAGAGAGAGAGAGAGCAATGGGATGCAATCAGGAAATTTGTTACTACAATTTATTTTATGTAAAAGTGGCAATGAAAAATATTCAAAATTATTTTAAAAGTTACTAAACTCCTAGACTCTTTGCCATGTTAAGCAGTAAAAATAAGGAATTAATGAAAAGAGTTTATGAAACAATGGGGAAAAAAGAATGGCCTTGAAATCCAGTCCTCAGTTTTGTTTTGTGGGGTTTTTTTGTTTGTTTGTTTTTTTGTTTTTTGTTTTTTTTTTGAGACAGGGTCTTGCCCTGTCACCCAGGCTGGAGTGCATGGTGTAGTCTCAGCTTACTACAGCCTTGAACTCCTGAGCTCAAGCAATCCTCCCACCTCAGCCTTCCAAGTAGCTGGGACCGCAGACATATAGCACCACACCTGGCTAATTTACTTTTGTCGAGACAGGGTCTCACTCACTATATTGCCCAGCCTGGTCTCAAACTCCTGGGCTCAAGTGATCCTCCTGCCTTGGCCTCCCAAAATGCTGGGATTGTAGGCATGAGACACCATGTGCCTAGCCACTTCGTTCTTTTTAAAAATGCATTTCCTTCTACCTGTTTTTCCCTGTTACTCTGGGTCATTTGGTTATACCAGATTTCAGGGCTACACCTGTTTCTTGCCACAGGTAAGGTATAATTCTATCTAGAGCTCAACTGGGCTTTTTCCAAGTGGCCCATGGGAAAGGGAAGAGGGGACTCAGCCTGTTGGCTTTCCATTATAGGATGTTCCCAGACTCCCACATCACCACCCAGCCAAGGCGGCTCAGGGCTGCGTCTGCTCGGCTGACCCTGGCATCTGCATGGCTTCAAGGCCCAGGTGCACATTCAGGCTGGGACAGGCAGATCTGCTCTAATCTCCAAAATGAGAGTGATGTTAGTAGCCCCTGTTCCTGTAATATGCACACACAGCCACTTACACAGTTTTAGAAAAATATTCCCTAGCCACTTGCCTAAAGGCTGTGGAGCTGTAGACTTTGAAGACAGCAGCTAAATGTTTTGGTTTTGTTTTGTTTTTTTTTTTTCTGTTCTCTCTGCCTTAGAAATTTTCTTATGAAAGTCAGATTTTGAGACAGATTTGTAAGTTTGTGTATTTATATTTATAAGTTTGCCCATGACTTCAAATGTCAGAATCTCTGAAGTCATGGGCAGGACTCTTAGCATGGTTAGGATCAAGGCCCAGACCCTGAGCTGTTAATATTGCCTCCCCATTTCCACTCATCCTTCCTGCTGGTCTCAGGCAGCCAGCATCTCTAGCCCACCCCTGTTCTAGTATCGCTGGGCTGGGCTGAGAATTGAGCTAGTTGACTTGAAGGTGAACTCCTTATCTCTTTTCCCTCCTGCTGAGAGCCATGCAACTCTGGGTCTGAGTTCTCCAGGGGCTCTAGATGGCATTACCTGTGCCTTTTCACTCTCTCATCTGCCCTGTCTGTCTGAACAAGAACAGCTCTCTTCTGCCTTAGCTTTGAAAGGGGGCTGGAGTTTGAATGCCAGTGAAGTCTTTCCTCTGTTCTTCCTAGGTCATCTCTCACAGTACTAGACAGTCTGATTCTGTAGTAACGGAGGCCAGAGAAGGGCAGAAAGGACAGGAAGGAGAGATAGAGAGAAACAGAAATAATGAACTCTAAAATTCATTTAAATTTGAGAAATGCCTGATATATTTTGGCAACATGGTCAAATTACATGTAGATGTGCTTTGGTCTTCCTGGCTATTTTTTTAAACTGTATGTGGCTCTTAGGAAAACCTAATCATGACTCTCAAGCAGAAGCATTATTGTAATAATATGAGAGCCAAAAGAACGTTTATGGAAAATAGACTTCCAAACCCTTTCATTTTGCACATGAGGAAAGAATAGACCCAGAAAGCTGGCATGACTGCCCAGGGCCACACAGCAATTTCATAGGAGAGCCAGGACCAGGGCACATCTCCTGACTCTTGGTCCGGTGCTGTTCTCATCCACGCTTGCTCATTGCTCTGTCTTCTGGGATCTAGGGGAGTCAAGGCCTGAGAAGCCATCCCTGAACGGCAAGCCTAGCATCCTTCATTTTCTTTTTGCTTCTAGTCAAACCAGGCAATGTGAGGAACATCATTCAACACTTTGAGAACAATCAGCAGTATGACGCCCCAGAACCTGGGACACAGCGACTCTCGACAGGAAGCTTTCCCGAGGACCTGCTGGAGAGTGACAGGTAGCAGTGGCTGGATGGGACTTGCCAGCTGTTCAAAGAGTGGGGCCTGGGTGGGGCTGATGCTAGGGTTTCATTCCAGCTACCTTACCCCTCTCCACTAGCCTCTAAGCTGCCTGTACAGGACTTCCTCCCCAGCCCCAGTATCTTCAGGAGTCACGTTGTGTGCTGGTGAGCAGGCCAGTAGGAGAGCAAGGAGATCCCCGACTTCCAGCCCAAGAACTACACACTTTTAAAAAATTCCCTTTGGATTTACTGCCTGATGACTCAGTAGCCTTCATCTAAGATCGAGCTAGATATTATAAAGCAGTTAATCAGGAAACCCTAAGTGACAAGGATAAGGAAGACTATAGTGGGGGCAAGAGGAAATCCTGAGAAATAAAGACCCAGCAGGCAAAATAAAGTCGTTTCCTGTCTGTATGTGAAAAAGAGAGCCAGAGATGAGGTTCTGCTGGGTACTTTAACGACAAGGAATATAACTATAGGCGTCATGTCCACCTCAGCAAAGAGAGGCCCAGTGGGTTGATTACAAATGCACTGTTTTTTCCTTTTAAGAAGGAAAAAGGGATTGAGACACTGGCATCTCTCATAGTCTCCTTCTTTGGTCAGGTTCTAACTAGGGTCCTTGTCTGGCATGAAAACATGTTCTTGGACTTCCTTGCTCTTGATTGTGGCATGACAGCAATCAAGTCATGTCTAAAATTCTACAGCCAACACTTAAAATCAAATGCCTGTAGTCAGAAGTATTCATGCAGATTATTTAAGTCACCTTCAAGGTATAGTCATGTGGTCTTGTAGCAGGGAATATGCTTGTGTACACTCAAGCCTGAGAGCCACTGAGGTGGAGTACAGGCAGGCGTGAAAGTAAGTCAGCACGTAGTAGTCTGGATATTCAAGCCATTTTGCCTTTGATTTTTTTTTTTTTTTTTTTTGAGAGAGGGTCTTGCTCTGTTACCCAGGCTGGAGTACAGTGGTGCAGTCATGGCTCACTGCGGCCTCAAACCCCTGGGCTCAAGAGATCCTCCCATCTCAGCCTCCTGAGTAACTAGGGATACAGGCATGCACCTGGCTAATTTTTTTTTGTTTTTTTGAGACAGTCTTATGTTGCCCAGGTTGGTCTCAAACTCCCGACCACAGCAGTCTTCCTGCCTCAGCTTCCCAAAGTGCTAGGATTATAGGCATGAGCCACTGCACCTGGCCTATTTTGCATTTGAAACAACTAATTGCCAGGCCCACACCTGCAATCCCAGCACTTTGGGAGGCCGAGGTGGGTGGATCACTTGAGGTCAGGAGTTCAAGACCAGCCTAGCCAACATGGTGAAACCCCGTCTCTACTAAAAATACAAAAATTAGCCAGGCATGGTGGCAACCGCCTATAATCCCAGCTACTCGGGAGGCTGAGGCAGGAGAATTGCTTGAAATTCTCCAGGAGGTGGAGGTTGCAGTGAGCCGAGATTGGCCACTGCACTCCAGCCTGGGTGACAGAGCAAGACTCCATCTCAAAAAAAAAAAAAAGAAAGAAATAACTGATTATCAAACCATGAGTGAAGCTTTCCTGCTTGAGTGCAGATTACTCCTTTCTGTTTATCTGAAGCCTTTTTTCAGCTTAACACTTACTTAACGATTTTGTTGTCATGAGAATTGACAGATTTACAGGAGGTAAAGGTTAGATTTGTACTGGGGGAAGATTGAGTTCTAACGTTAATTAATACACAAATTATGTGGTTCCTGTGGTAGCACATGATGTCATAGATATAGCAAATATTTTAAGATTATAAGACATCAACATTTTGAGAAAATATTTGGGACCATTTACAAACTTGCATTCTTGGCATTGTTAGGTAAATTTGCCCTAAGACATTCACTGGGATCCTAAAGTCACTCTAAGCAGAAGTCTTTGGATTTGATGATTATAAATTCATTGGCAATCTCAGAAGAAATAGTATTAGCAGTATGGTGGGTGAGTTTCTTGTAGATACTCAGCAAGTTTAAGATACCCCAGTTCTAGAAGGCGGTACCCTAGAAATTTTGGGCCAAAGCTAGATGATACACCCCACTTCTTGGTGGGAGCATTACTCGCTTCTGGGTGCTTGAAGGAAGGTGCTTAGCTCTGCAGCTCCAGTGACTCTCCTGGGTGTTTGTTGTGGTGGTACAGGGACCCATTAGGATGCTGTGAAAAGGGTTCTGAGTTAGTCTGGGCCGGGATTGTTCTAACAGAATTCTGGAGGGTGGATTTAGTAGGGGATCAGTGGGCAGTGTGTTTTCTAACCCTGCAGATAAACCCATCTCAGGACCCTAGGAGATGAGCTCCATTTTGGATCGTCTGGCAGTTTGGCCATGATGAATGGAGACCAAGACATTTAGCTCCTCATTGCAGCAACTTGCTGTGCTGTTAGGAGCTCTGCAGACATTTCCAGGCCTCCCGTGGTCCTAGAAGCAGAGCAGGATATAGATTACTGATAATATCAGAAAAGAGTCAGCCCAGCAGGGCCACGGCATGGGGGTGGAGGACCATCCTGGGGCGGTTAGGGGTCAGAGATGCCAGCTGTCTCGGGCTGACGCATGGCAGGACTCGACACTGCAACACCCGGTCATCAGCATCTCATCAAACCCCAAAGACACTCAGTGGCCAAGCACAGCCGGCCAAGGGGCGGGTCCTGCCCATCAGTAAAAAGGCCCCTTGAAGCACAAGCCTGTCTGCTCCTGAGAGGACATGGAATCTTAGGAAGGGTACTGTTAAGAGAAGAATGGAACTCATCCGCATCACAATGGGAGGGCTAGGAATCCTGCAGCAGACAGAATTTTCTGACAGGCAGCAGATAGAATTTTCTGACAGAAATTTCTGACAGTTGTGGAAAATCCTAAAATGAGCTGCCAATATAGTGACTCTGCTTTCCTCTTAAGACCTTGTAAAAGAGGGCCGCCTCAAGCAGCGTTGAAGGTGGGAGCTGACCCGTTCCAAAGCAAAGGCAACGTGGACTGGCCACTGGACGGCCCCAAGGGCAGGAAGCTGGTACCTTGTAGTCTCTGATGAGGGGCGATGATGTCCACCACCTTCCTGACAGGACCATGGTTTCTCGGGCCTCTGGACACTACAACTCTGATTTGCCCCAGGTTTCATCTTCCTGTTAGGATGCCTTCCTAATAGCTCCGGAGGAAGATGACTCTGTTCATCCATCAGGCTAGGCTGGGGAGAGAGAAGGAGTCTGTAGGGCAGCAAAAATGGCCTGTCACTGAGAAGCTCCTGCCGCCATCCAGGTGCCTTGGCCATGTTTGGCAGGGAGAACCTGCGGCATGGAGGCACCCGTGAGATGGAGCCGCAGTTAAGAGCTGGCCAGGATGTAAGCATGGCCCACTGGCTTCCCAAGTCCCAAAGTCTCTGTCCCTTCTCCCCAGTTCACGCTCAGAGATTCGCCTGGGCCGCTCTGAAAGCCTCAAGGGCCGGGAAGAGATGAAACGGTCTCGAAAAGCAGAGAACGTGCCCCGCTCTCGCAGTGATGTTGACATGGATGCTGCCGCAGAGGCTACTCGCCTGCACCAGTCGGCCTCGTCTTCCGCCTCCAGCCTCTCCACCAGGTGGGGAGGGCTACAGTGGCTGCACCCATGGTCATTTTGGGGGGTGGGCAAGGATAGAAGGTTGCTGAGGGTTGACATTCCCTCCACAGGTCTCTTGAGAACCCAACCCCTCCTTTCACTCCCAAAATGGGCCGCAGGTAAGTGATGGGCATGGTGGTGCCTCTGTTTGGTGTCTCCGTGTCCCAACCACACTTAGCTGCTCTCTCACCCGCAAGGGCTGGTTGGGTGGGTGTCTCCTCTTCTGGGCCCACTGGTTTCCCATGTGCATGGGGGAGGCAGGTTGGGCAGGAGAGGGAGGGCCAAACCCCCTGTGTGAGTTCTTCCTCCTGAGTGAAGCTGAGCTGCCTGTTTTCCCCTAGGAGCATTGAGTCCCCCAGCTTGGGGTTCTGCACAGATGCCCTCCTTCCCCACCTCCTAGAGGATGATCTGGGCCAGCTATCTGACCTGGAGCCAGAGCCAGATGCCCAAAATTGGCAGCATACAGTGGGCAAGGATGTGGTGGCTGGGCTAACCCAGAGGGAGATTGACCGGCAAGAGGTCATCAATGGTGAGAATGGGCCCTGCTGCCCGCAGCTCTGCTCACACAAGTGGGAACCACTGCCCGCAGCTCTGCTCACACACCTGGGGACC
>NW_022437059.1:1299353-1326827 GCF_009761245.1 Sapajus apella | reverse complement strand
CACACCTGGGGACCACTGCCCGCAGCTCTGCTCACACACCTGGGGACGACTGCCCACAGCTCTGCTCACACACGTAGGAATAGGTCCAGAATGCCTAAGACACAAGGGTGGGAAAGAGGCAAATAGGGTGGGGGGCCCCTGTGGGCTGGAGCAACTCCACGTTGCCTGTTGCTGTAAGGTCCCCCTCAGTTTTGGCCCTTGGGGTGAGAGAAAAGTTGTTGTATGATCTAAAATCAGCACTTCAATTCCCCCAAAAGTAGAGTGGTGGAGGGGCCAGGCCCGAGACTCTAGATACTCGCTGATCTATTTTCTCCCTGGCTTTCTACCCTCCTTGTCACAACCACCACTCAGAGCTGTTTGTGACTGAAGCCTCCCACCTGCGCACACTTCGTGTCCTGGACCTGATCTTCTACCAGCGAATGAAGAAGGAGAACCTGATGCCCAGGGAGGAGCTGGCCCGACTCTTTCCGAACCTGCCTGAACTCATAGAGATTCACAGTAAGGAGCCGGTGCCCCTCCAGACTCCCCCTCTGCTGCCCTTTAGCTTCCTGTTCCACTTTGGCCCACCTGCCAGGACCTCCCTGAGTAGATAACCCCCGACCAATCCCTGGTGAGAAAAAGGTCTGTGGATAGCCTGAAACCAGCACTGGAGTTCACCTGAAAGTAAAATGGTTTCCAGACCCTCCCCATGGCACTGATGTCAGAGATTCATTTCTTTCCGTCAGAAAGGTTCTGGCAATTGAGCTCAACCCCAGGCATTTCTAGTTGTTCTCTTCTCACCCTAGATTCCTGGTGTGAAGCCATGAAGAAGCTCCGGGAGGAAGGCCCCATCATCAAAGAGATCAGTGACCTCATGCTGGCCCGGGTATAGCTCCAAACTTTTCCCTCTCGGCAAGGAGATTGGGGAAGGCAGGGTCTCGTTTCCCAAGGCCAGAGAATTTGGCAAAGGAAGGGATAGGCAGGGGACCGGTCCCAGGCAGGGATGTGATGCCTGGTCCTGTGTCCATTCTGCCTCTTTAGTTCGATGGCCCTGCCCGAGAGGAACTCCAGCAGGTGGCTGCACAGTTCTGTTCCTATCAGTCAATAGCCCTGGAGCTAATCAAGACCAAGCAGCGCAAGGAGAGCCGATTCCAGCTCTTCATGCAGGTACGTCTCACCCATGCCTCAGCCTTCCTTCATCTCCATCAAGGTCACCAAGAGTCTCCTGATCTCTCCTTCTGGCCACACCCTTCCTCTCTACAGCAACTCCCTCCATCCTTCCGCATGAGCTCCTCAAAAGCACTGACTCACTCTAGACAAAGAGATGGCTGTTTGTTGAAAAGAATCCTGGATTAGCAGTCAGAGGCCTGGCTTACCCACCAGCACCTGTGTGCACTGAGGTGGATCTCAGTTTCCTTGTCTGTAGAGTGGCAGCAGTATACCTGCCCTTCTGTTTTGACCGTATCCCTTCCTTGGGTTGGTGTCTCCCTGCTACCACCAACTCTTCTCTACACCTTTAAGGAAGAAGCTGCCACTACCATTTCTGAGTGACCCATCTGGGGTTAGGACCTGTTTCTCATGTTCACACCCATCTTGGCCCTGAGGCCATAAGCCAGCTCCCAGCCACGTTGACATCTCCTCCCTTCTGGGTCTCCTGCTGTCTAGGAGGCTGAGAGCCACCCTCAGTGCCGGCGGCTGCAGCTGAGAGACCTCATCATCTCCGAGATGCAGCGGCTCACCAAGTACCCGCTGCTGCTGGAGAGCATCATCAAGCATACAGAGGGTAGGCCTGGGGAGGGGCTCGCACCACAGGCAGCAGGCCTCCTGCCAGACCCTCATTCTGGCACTGCTTTGTAGCCTTAGCAAGTCACTGTGCCTTGTGGCCTTTGGTGTTTTCATCCTTGTCCTGTTGTGGGGCATGTCAGAAGAAAATGATTATAAATGTCCTTTGGAAAATATAAGGTATTCAACAGCAGGAGGAGTAAGGGCCACTACCAGAGGCCCACCTGTGTGGAGCCTTTGTGTAAATCCAGGGAAAGCATCCGGTGCTTGGCACAGGCTGGCACTCAAGGGCACCTGGGTCCCTCTGGTTGAATGGGGCTGGACTTTATCCCCATTCATGCCCCCTGCAGTGCACAAAAGACACAGCCTACATGGTAACCCTAGAGGAGCAGGGGGCGAGACTGAACAAGGGGGTCTAGCCTCAGCTTGTCACTCTCCCTGGGGTCCTGGGCATCTTTTACTACCCCCAAATTTCAGACATTGGAATCAGGACAGAGAATTGTCAGGAACCCCAGCCTGATTTGAACGGGCTTTCTGGAGGCATTATCGTGACCATTCCCACAGTCTGTCCCCTGCCTCTGTAGAGCTGGCTGTGGTAGAGGCAGGAATTCCCAAGAGCTATCAAAGCAGTGGTCTATCTGAGACCCGGTGATGCTCAGTAAAAGTTACCCTTATCACTTGAGGTTCCCATGTGAGGCAAGAGTGGCTCACCTCTGCCCACCCACGCCTGCTGGTTTGAAGCAAGCCAGTTGCCATGGATGGATTCAGGCAGATAACAGCTGACGCTGTGATAGACTTCTCAGGCAGCAGCCCCAACCATCTCCTCTGTCCTGTTTCGTAGGTGGCACCTCTGAGCATGAGAAGCTCTGCCGGGCCCGGGACCAGTGCCGGGAGATTCTCAAGTATGTGAATGAGGCAGTGAAACAAACAGAGAACCGCCACCGTTTAGAGGGCTACCAGAAACGCCTGGATGCCACCGCCCTGGAGAGGGCCAGCAACCCCCTGGCAGCAGAGTTCAAGGTAGGAGGCGGAGGTTACAGCACAGCCAATCCCTCACACTTGTTGTGTACCCTTAGGAGCAGAACTCTGGCCAGGGCTTGGAGAGTCTTAGAGGTAGGAGACGCAGACCAGACAGGGTGGCACGATGGAGCCCCAGAAGACACATACCCTGTTATTGTCACCCCGTCCCTAGATGGACAAGGCAGACAGCCCCACTCAGGAAAGACTAGATGTTGGAACTCAGCCTGAGAGAGCAGGGGACGGGGTAGAACTGGAGGTAAGGTGGAGGTCCTCTGGGAGGGAGCGGAGCTGGAGGCATGGCCGGGAAAAGCAGTGTGTGGTCTTTTTAGGACCGTAGCTGGCACATGGTAGGGGCAGGTGGGAGACCCAAAGTCAGAGCCATCAGTATACCTCCCAGCTGGCACATGACATATGACTTCACAGTTACCTTTTTGCTTGTCTTCATCCCCCACAAGAGAGTAAGGGCAAGGACTGTTTCTTATTCACCAATTCCCAACACCTTAGCACAATGTCTGGCACACAGTAGGTTCCCAAATACTTGAATGAATGAATGAATGAATGGTGTCTCATTAACAGAGCCTGGATCTTACAACCAGAAAAATGATTCATGAAGGGCCCCTGACCTGGAGGATCAGCAAGGATAAGACCTTGGGTATGTGCCGGGGCACTGGGACTGAGCGGGAACCTACAGTGGGTGGGCCTCCCTGGGCTCTTCTCTCTGTTTCCCAAGCATTGAAACATGATTTGAGGTGACATCTTGGGACATGGGAAAGGAGTAATCAGAGAGAGAAATGGGGTCACCAGACTCCCAGGGCTTTCTAGAGTCTCCAAGAGCCTGAGGCTCATGAGGGATGAGTGGGACCAGGGAACACCTCCCCCCAACCATACCCCTCCAGACCTTCACGTGCTGCTGCTGGAGGACCTCCTAGTGCTGCTGCAGAAACAGGACGAGAAGCTACTGCTGAAGTGCCACAGCAAGACTGCCGTGGGCTCCTCAGACAGCAAGCAGACCTTCAGCCCCGTGCTCAAGCTGAATGCCGTGCTCATCCGCTCTGTGGCCACAGGTACCTGGGGAGATGGTCCAGGCTGGCCTCGGGCTCGAGGACCGTGATCTCTGTTACTCGTGTCCAGCGAGCACTGGGTGAGGCAAGGCCAGTCTGGGGCCTTTGCAGGACCTACCTGTCCACCTGTGTTCCTTTTCTCCTGTCCTGACCCAGCACAAGCAGGAGGACAGAGTGGGGTAGGA
This sequence comes from Sapajus apella, assembly GCF_009761245.1. Taxonomy (NCBI): domain Eukaryota; kingdom Metazoa; phylum Chordata; class Mammalia; order Primates; family Cebidae; genus Sapajus; species Sapajus apella. The sequence continues at coordinate 1,322,800 of NW_022437059.1, read as the reverse complement.
TGCGGGTTGCGGGGGGACCAAGAGGAAACTAGACAGCCTCGCGCAGGGGCGGTCAGCAGTCCTACAGCACAGTGCTGGTTCGGTTGGGATGTGCACACCAAGGATGGGGTAAGAGTGTCTGAGCAGGACTGGGAAGAATGGGATTAGGCAGCATGAGTAGGACACACCTTTCTGCTGCAAGAATGACTTGGGCAGAGCTTGGTTCCAAAAGATGTTAGATGTTAGTACCTACGGTACAGAGCTGGGTCCACTGGACAAAGGCATTTCAGTGAGAAGTGCCATGTGTGTGAGAAAGGGCTCTGGAGCAGGAGTCAAGCAACCAAATTCTCTGGGCTCACTTCCTTCATCTGTGAGAAAGGAGTGATACCTACCCTACCTCTTGGGGGCATCAAAAGGGATGACGGGTATGAAAAAGTTTTATAAACTCCTGGCCAGGCTCAGCAGCTCACGCCTGCAAACCCAGCACTTTGGGAGGCCGAGGCAGGCAGATCACTTGAGGTCATGAGTTCAAGACCAGCCTAGCCAACAGGGTGAAACCCCATCTCTACTAAAACAACAAAAATTAACCAGGCATGGCGGCAGGTGCCTGTAATCCCAGCTACTTGGGAGGCTGAGGCAGGAGAATCGCTTGAACCCAGGAGGTGGAGGTTGCAGTGAGCCAAGATCTTGCCACTGCACTCCAGCCTGAGCGACAGAGCAAGACTCTGTCTCAAGAAAAAAAAAAAACATTTTGTCAGTCCTAAGCACCACACACACGTCAGCCATCGCTATTATTAGAGCATGAAAGGAATGGCGGTGGCTGTGAAAGATGACATTAGGGGTCCTGGAATTTCCTCTGTCCCTTGTGTAAGTGGGTTCCAAGTGGTCCCGATGACCCACCTCTGTCTCATGCGGCACTCTTCATCCTCACTGAGGGTCAGGGCTTTGAGTCCCACTCTGTCACCCTGGCTCAGGCTGCAGTCACACCTGCCGTCCCTAGTACAGGCCCTTCTACCTTCCTTTCCTCACGCAGATAAACGGGCCTTCTTCATCATCTGCACCTCCAAGCTGGGCCCACCCCAGATCTATGAGCTGGTTGCATTGACGTCATCAGACAAGAACACGTGAGACTTGATTGAGGGGTCATCCGTAACTGCAGTCCCCTTGGGACCAGGGTGGTGTGTATGAGGACGGTGGACAGCAAGGCCAGGGCTGGGCCCCAGAGCAGTCCCTGGACAGGGAGTTGGGAAGGGAAGTGGGAGGTAGGTCAGAAGAAGAGAAGCTGGGAGGGGTCGTAACCACTGACCTGGTCACCAGGCCTGCCTCTGGGAGAATGAGCTGGCAGTCTTCCAGCCACAGCCGCTGCTGCTTCTCTGCTTCCTGCCCTACTCCCTTCACCAACAGGTGAATTAGATTCATGCATCCTCCTCAGGCATTTGCCTCCCACCCAGCCCATGTTATCTGAGAGCAACCGCCAGAGGTGGCGTGGTACAGTGGAAGGAGGCAGGTCGAGTCAACCCGTTTCCCACCTCCAGGGTTTTCATTTGTAAAATGTGGCTAATGCTCCCTGTTAGAGAATTACTTTAGAGAGAAAACAGAATGCTTTGCACAGAGCGTAACAGAGGGTTGGTGTTCAGGATTTGGTAGCTGCAAGTAATACAACCCCAAGGGAGCAGCCAGGGAGGACTGTACAGGGAGGTGGGCACCTGCCAGGCAGAGGGTCCTTAGGGCCTGAAGAAGGATGTGGAAGCCCGGAAGCAGTGGGCTCAGCACAGGGGTGGTGTGTGCCATGGTCTTGCTCTCACTACAGTCCTCTCTGTTCCTGCCGAGCAACAGATGGATGGAGCTCTTAGAAGAGGCCGTGCGGCATGCCACCAGGCACCCCGGAGCTGCCCCAATGCCTGTCCATCCTCCACCCCCAGGGCCCCAGGAGCCAGCCCACCAGGGATCTACACCCAGCAGGTGCAGTGCTTAGCTCTCCAGACCCTACACTCTCTCCACTCCAAACCGCCCGTTTCCTGCTGCGTCTAAGCCCTTCACCCCAGGGGTGGACAGCCACAACAGGGAAATGCTAGCAGGGAGCAGACAGCTACAAGTGCTGGCAGATGGAGAAACATGCCCCCTGTCCCTGCTTCCTGTCCCTGTCTGCTCCCCTACAGCCTGCCACCTGGCTGTAATAGAGCCTGAGCCTGAAGTAGGGTGATGGGGGTATAGAGCAGGGGACCAGAGAAGCTCAGCCAGCAGCCCCCCTCCTCACCGGGTTGCCATGCAAACCAGCCAGGTGAGGAGGCCCACACCGTCCTCAGATCCTACTCCATCGCCCATTCTAACACAGAAGTCCAGGATGGAATCTCATGACATCTCACCCTGGGTTGGTTTCCTCCTTCAGGGTAGAACTGGATGACTCAGACGTTTTCCATGGTGAACCTGAACCTGAGGAGCTGCCTGGAGGTAAGGGCCCTGAACTGTGCAGTGGGAGCCAGCACAGGTTGGGTGTGAGTATGGGGGTGATGGGAGAGGCCATCAGGGCCCGGGGTGTGAGGTTTTGATGAAGAGTAGAGAAGAAACGGTGGAAGACAGTCTGGAGGAGGAAGGAGAGCAGACTGAATAGACTTAGACAAGTGTGAGCTCACTCACCTGACCAGAGATTCCCACCCAGCCTGTCTGGGTGATGGCATCAGCCGTGGAAGAAGAGGAGCAGCCTGGCGGGGTCCCCTGCATCCTCCCGCCAGGGATTACTGCTGGGGAGAGAGATGCGTGCTGCAGCTACAAGAATGGGAAACATGGGGGGCCGGGGAGCTCAAAGGGCTTCAGATGCACTAACCGTGATGGGATTGGTAGAGGGGACAGCATTCTCATTGAGAGCTTGTGTGTGAAGTAACCTGGGGTCTTGGGTTTCAGGAGAAATCTCAGGCTTCCTGGCTGGGTCCCTGTTGTTTCCTTCTGCTTAGAATGCTCTTCCTCCTAACGCCACACCTGCTTCGCGTCTTTGTTCCAGTGCCCCCTTCACCCAATCTGTTTAACGCCAGCACTGCCCAGCCCCCATGCCCTGCTCCGTTGTTTTCTTCTTTCCCGTGGAAGTACCGCCTTCTAACAAACTGCATGACTGACTGAAGTGTCTTATTTTTGTATGTCCCTCCACTGGAATGTATGCTCAGCACGGGCAGGGATCTTTTTGTTTTGCTTACTGTTATATGCCTAGAGCCTGGGACAGTGCCAGCCAAAGGAAGTGTCCAGTGACCAACTGTAGCATGAACCAGTGTTCCCAGCCCCTCAGCTCCAAAGCTGCGCATGGGCTCTCCCTTATGTGCCCTCTCCCTTTCCCTGCCTGGCAGTGTTCTCTCATCCAAAGCAGGTACTGGGCCCCAGCAGAGGGTCCAAGGGAAGCACCCGGTCCTGCTAGAGGACCCTGAGCAGGAGGGCAGTGCGGAGGAGGAGGAACTGGGTGTCCTGCCTTGCCCTTCCACATCCCTGGATGGAGAGAACCGGGGCGTCAGGACAAGGAACCCCATCCACCTGGCCTTCCCAGGCCCTCTGTTCATGGAAGGCCTCGCTGATTCCGCTCTGGAAGATGGTGAGTGCCTGAAGGCCCTGGCATCAGCCTCTGGTCCCCAGTCGCACAGCCTATGTAAACTGACAGGTACCTGCACCCTCCACCTTCCCAAAGGTTCTCCCTGGTGTGCTTGAGGAAAGGTGGATGCAGAGACAAATGTCATTGCCCAGCCAACCCCCACCAGCTAGTTGGCCAAAGCCCTCCAGCTCCACCTGTGCCTGAGGTCACCACCTTGGGTGGGGTCAGTGGGGCAACACAGCGATCCTTCTGACATGGTGTGTAGTCCCATGCTGGGAAGACATCACCCGTTTCCCCTCCAGTGGAGAACCTGCGCCGCCTGATCCTGTGGAGCCTGCTGCCAGGTCACACCATGGAAACTCAGGCTGCCCAGGAGCCCGAGGACGACGTGACACCCACACCTTCCATCATCAGCGTCACCTCTCACCCCTGGGACCCAGGCTCCCCAGGGCAAGCCCTCCCTGGGGGTGAAGGGGACAACACCCAGCTTCCAGGGCTGGAGGGGGAACGGCCAGAGCAGGAGGACATGGCTCTCTGTTCTCTGGAAGATCTACCCCCAAGGACCAGAAATTCTGGGATATGGGAATCTCCAGAACTGGATAGGAATCCGGCTGAAGAGGTTTCAAGCACAGAGGCAGCAGGAGGTTACAAAGTTGTGAGAAAAGGTAAAATACATAGGCATGTCCAGTGGGGGGAAAAGCACCCTTGCTAGGTGAGATAAGTCTTTGGAACAGCGGCTTCCTTCCCTGTATTCCCCCTGGGTGTCGTGTGAGCAGAGACCTACGCTGGGTCCTGGAAGAAGGAGACACGCCGATATCAGGCAGGCTTTGGAGTTGGACAGTGGAGATTCGGAGCTTAGCTCTGCCACTTAATATCTGCGTGGCTTTAGAGAAAATTTTGAATCATCGCTCAACTTCATTTTGTAACACATAGGACATTTCTTTCTGCCTGGCACAAACCAACTGCCAGAACCAGTCTCTGTTAGCGCTCCTCACTGAGCTCCTGGTCCCGGGGAAAAGAGCCGCCCTTCCCAGGAGCCTCAGCCCTGGACAGACAGGGTGGGGGCACGCAGCCCCTCACGCCACGTGACAGCACTGAGGGCAACAGGTGGCAGCTGGGACTGGAGGGCGTGGAGGACAAGGCTGGGAAGACACCTGGCGAGTGAGGGGTCTGGGGAGTGAACAGGCAACAGGAAGGCAGCCCAGGTTGGGGAGCACCATGGGCGGCCTTGAGACAAGCTCGCAGGGAGGCAGACAGGTTTGCCCAGCCCGAGCAGTGAGCCCAGGGAGGAAGGTCCCCACCCCGGGAAGAGTGGGCTAGTCTGAGAGGGCGGCAAGAAAGGCAGAACAAAGCCTGGGGCACGCATGGGGCAGGGTTCCACACTAGGGGTCTTGCGGCAGGAGCTTCCTGCCCTCCCCTGGGGCTCCGCTCTGCCTCCCTTCCAGTAGCATTTTCATTCCATCTGCCGGAGGCCTACCTGTCTCCTGGGTTTCTGGGAACTGACCTTCCTTCTCTCTCTCGGTGAATTGGTGGAAAGTTCTCTGCGCTGCCTGGGATGTCATCGTTTATGATCTTGTGTTCACCTTGTTCTTCCCGTTTTCTCCTCCCCCTGCCCCCACCTCCTGCCCTCTCTCCTTCCTGCTCGCTCTCCCTTCCCTTTCCTTGTCTTTCGGTCTCTCCTCTTCCTGGTGGTGGTGGTGTCGGTGCAGCTGAGGTGGCAGGCAGCAAGGTTGTCCCTGCACTACCAGAGAGTGGCCAGTCACAGCCTGAGCCGCCTGAAGTGGAAAGCGGAACAAAGGCTACGGGTAATAACTTTCTCCTCGGAGCCAAAGACAGGCCAGGACTGGCGTGTGGGACCTGAGGGCAGAGCCGGACCCCTGCCCGCGGTCACACACACACCCACCAGCTGCCTGGAAAGGGGAGGAGGAAGATGTGGACCTACGGACGCGGACGGGCCCTGTGCTGTCCGTTGAGCCTTAAGAAGCCACCTGTCCAGGCTCCTGTTCAGAGCAGCAGGGATAAACACCTGTGTGCACTTGTGAGAGGGGCAGGGAAGGCTGGCCTGGTGCCGGGAGCCCAGTGTCCTTCACCTGATGCTGGAGCAGCTTCCCCACCCCAGACGCCACTCCAGTGTCACTGTGGAAAGCAGCTCATATGGCCTCCCAGGTTCTGCGGTGGTTCTCTGAGCTTCCTGCCTGTCAGGAACCCTCCAAATCTTTCCTCCAGCTGTCTCTGACACCCCTTAGTTGGGTCGAGGGACCTCCAGAGGCTCGTGGTATGGATGGCGGAGGAGTAGGGCAGGGCTGCAGTTCATGCAGAGCAGAGTCAGGCAGGGTGAGAGGGCTGCTCGCTGCTCCTTTCAGAAGAGCCTGAAACCAGCCCCTGATCTGTTTACTCAAGGAGGGGGAGCCACTCCCGTTTCCCCAAATGAAACACTACAGCCCCACACTTCTCCCTTAAGTTCACTGCTCAGCATCTCCCCCAGGTTGGGGCCAGACTGAGCAAAGTATCATCTAGAAAGACTGGGGAGCAGGGCTTTTAGGGGGCTGGCAGACAGTGAGCAAGGCTCACCTGCTCCGAGTTCGCCTGGAGAGGGCTGACTGGCCTGCACTGTCAGGCGGCTGGGGACCCCACAAGAGCGGGAGGATAGCTCCAACTTCTCTGTGTGCCTCCTGATCGCTTTTCTCTTCTTGTGGGGACAGGGAACTGCTTTTATGTCAGCATGCCAGCAGGACCCCTGGACTCAAGCACCGACCTTTCAGGGGCCCCCATGAGCCCCCCTCAGCCTGAGAGCCTCCCTGCAGGGCAGATAGAGCCTCAGCCTCAGCTGCAGGGAGGCAATGGAGATCCAAGACGCCCCAGCCGCTCTCCGCCAAGCCTGGCCCTCAGGGACGTGGCCATGATCTTCCGTACCATCGAGCAGCTCACCCTCAAGCTCAACAGGCTCAAGGTGAGGGAAACAGGACTTGTCCCTGCAAGACTTCAGTCCGTCACCCCAAAACCATTCCTCATGAGCCCTAGATCCTGTCCTGGCCCAGGGATCTTCCCCCAGCCCACCCAGCCACCCTTAAATCACACCCCCTTCCCCAAGGCCCAGCACAGATCAGAGTGTGACCCCTTCCCCAGGGGCCTTAGGAATAGAAGGACTTGAGCAGACATTTCCCCGCCGACTCTTCCAGGACATGGAGCTGGCCCACAGAGAGCTGCTCAAGTCCCTTGGGGGAGAGTCATCTGGTGGCACCACGCCTGTGGGCAGTTTCCACACAGAAGCAGCTCGATGGACAGATGGCTCCCTCTCACCTCCCGCTAAGGAGCCCCTGGCTTCTGACTCCAGGAACAGCCATGAACTGGGGCCCTGCCCTGAGGATGGTGAGTGAAGCCAGGTCCCTCTTGGCACCTACTGTGAGGGAGAAGTCCTCCAACTTGTGAGGATGCATTGCCAAGCAGTAAGAAATGGTGGTTCTGAGAGTCTGGTTTGCCCTTGAGTGAAATGAATTCATTTCCTCAGCTTCAGAGAGGGACCCCACAGACGCTTCCCCGCAAAATGGGGAGCTTAGAATTGAGCGTTCTTATTCCTTGTGCTATGGAGGTAACAAACCAGGAGGAGCCTGGTCTCACATCCAAGACCTTTTTTCCTTTTTTAAATTATTTTCATTTTGTGTGTGTGTGTGTGTGTGTGTGTGTGTGTGTGTGTGTGTGTGTGTGTGTGTGTGTGTGTGTTTATATATAATATTTGAGATAAGGGCTCGCTATGTTACACTGGTCTCAAACTCCTGGGCCCAAGTGATCTGAAGCAGCTGGGATTGCAGGTGCACACCGCAGTGCTGGCCTGAGACTCATGCTGATTAAATGGTTCAGAACCATACTGGGTGATCCAGGCTATGTTGTAACTCAGGAAGACTTGGCACATACCTACTTGACCTAAGGGCTTTCGGGGCTGATACAAGTGGAGTTTGGTAGGTAGCCCTTTTCCAGCCTTACAAGAAACTAGGGTTTCTGGAGGAGAGGGAAGGTGCTGAAGGAGCATGAGCTGAACACTTTCGAGACAAAACATGTGGAAGTGGTGGCCTCAGGCTGGCCAGTGCCTCACCTTCATCTTCCTCCTACAGGCTCTGACACCCCCCTGGAAGAGAGCGCAGCAGACGCAGCCGCCTCACCAGGACCTTAACCATGCAAAACACCAAATCCTCTGCGTCCCCACTCCTCCTTCAGGGACTGGCCTGAGACCAGACCCAGGGTTGGGGGATCCTAACTCTTCTCGCTGTGGAGGAGGCAGTTGGGGAAACTAGGATCCAGCCAAGGCCTGGGAGGAGACCCGCATGTTGCTTGGTCTGCTCAGATCGGAGTCAAGTTTCAGTGTCTTTTCCCTCCCTCAGCCCGACCCTCTAAGGCCTGGTGTCTCCTAAGCATGCTGACTGCATCTGAAAGGCCCCCACTCACCATGGCTGCCCTCACCCACACATACGCGTACATGTGCACGCCTGGACGGGCGCTGCCCTCAGACACGCAGGTGAGAGGAGGAGGCTCCTGTGTAAATGCACTTTCTTCCTCCCCTCTCTCCACAAGACCCCAGGCGGAGGTGGGTGCCTCCCCGCCCGTTGTCACTTTGGTCCTATAAATATGTATGTATTGTATGTGCATCTTTGCTATTGTAAATAACTTTGACCTTTTTCGTTCCTGTTCCTGGAGTGCTGGAGACAGTTATGGAAGGAGCTGCTAAGGGAAGAGAGGGTTCACTTGTAACTCCCAGTTAACCCAGCCCCAGAATCAGGCCTAAACGGGGAGCCAGGCCTGAGCGTCCCTGTCCCTGTGAGTGGGAAGGTCTAGCTCCCTGTCCCACCTGGCTCCGGAGCCTGCCCTCCACAGCTTGCTGCCGAGCTGCTCCCTCCCTCCCTGGGCTCCTCATCTTCGCAAGATGGGACCATGGGAGTTTCTCGCCCCACCTATGTCCCCTCTTCCCCACCCTGTCCCTGTAGAAAACCAGTGAAGCAGGTACGGAGCTAAAGACTGGGCCCCAGGAGGTGGGGAGAGGGTCCCTGAATTCACCCAGGACCATCCAAGGGGCCGCCGCAGCGTCAGCCCCATCACCACGTCCTCACCAACTCCCTGATGAATAGAATATACACACTGTGCTAGGTGTATATATACATATATATATATAAATATATATATATAATATATAAAATATAGATATGGAAATGACTGTTTTGCTGTTAAGATGATGTATACTCTTTTATTTTCTTCCTTTCATGGTTAAGATTTTTTTTTAAGAAAAGTTAAATATTCTTCAATGGTGGTGTGTGTGTGTTTCTTGGAATCGCCATGATAAAAGATTCAGTGTATGTTCCCTATAAGACTGGTTAGGGTTGGATAGTGGGATCCAGAGGGAGCCCTTCCACCCCCAGACCCCGATCTTGCCTCTTCCCTCCCAGAGCTTCAGATGTGCACTCACTGAACTGGGGGCTGGGCAAACTGAAGTTATACAACCCCCATGGAGAAAACATGACAAAACACTGAACTCAGTTACACACACACACACACGACACACATACGTGTATATATATATATATAAAGGAGCTAGTGGACCCCGAGTCAAGAGGTCTCATGAGCTGCCCTCAGTGAGCTTCAGTACTTTAAAAGCCGAACCTAAGCAGGAGGGTTCCCTCAGGCCCAGCCAGTTCCTCACTGTCATCACCCATCCACATCCCACAGACAGAGCCACATCACCAAGACTGTAGCCGTATCACCTCTGTCTCCCGGCATTCAGGGTTGGATTCCAGTGACAAATTCTCTTTCACCCCTGAATATCCAATACCCTGACTCCTGTACCTCTTACAATCCTCGGCTGTGTCCTCATTAGAGTACAGTCTAGTTGGGCATCAGAACTGATACAGGAGTCATTACTGGTGAAGGGTGGGGATAAGGATATGGGCTGAAGGCGTCACCAAAGTTCTAGAGGACATGGCAGGGTTCCCTGCAGAAGCTGGGGTGACTGGCCATCATCCAGCACCCCAATGTGTTCAGTGTTGGGAATTCAAAGAAATGATGGGTTTTCCCTGGAGAAGCTCGCTCCGCAGTTAGCTGCAGAAGAGATAGCTGAGGCAGTGAGACCAGGAGGGCTCCAGGCACTCAGAGACAGGAGACAGGCCCAGGTGCCACTGAGCCACATAGTAAGATGGCAGGACAAGGGAATTCTAGGTAGGCAGAGGCAATGGAATGAGGGAAGTGGGACTAGAGAATGTGGAACAGGTTGAATCAGAAGTGAGGAAGGGAGGCTGGTCCTTGTTGATCTGCGCCTTCTCAGACACTCCTGTAGGTTATAGGTAGGCTCCTCAGAAGCCAGTCCTGTGCTCTCTGGGCACTGGTAGGGGACCTCAGCGGAGGCAACACTGAAGGGTAAGGGTTTGGGGCCCCTGACTTGGCTCGGGAACCTCACACCTCTGGTTTCAGATTGCTGACTTCTGCAGGCAATGTTATTAGGGTTCATGTTCAATGCTTGGCCTTTGCTGTGTAGACATTGAGAGTTTAGCACCCTCTCCAAAGTGGCCTGTCAGGCCTTTGTTCATTCTCTTCACCTGAGCCCTTTACTGCTCCTCCAAACCAGTCAGACACCTGGGCCAGCCAGGCAGGGAGGCAGAGGGGAGCGGGTGTGGAGCCTGTGTGCTCCGTTCCTCTGCTTTACCTACTCCTGTTTCCACTCCCCCTCCCAAGCCTGTGCGTGTCAGTTACTAACCCCTATCCCAAATCTTTCTGAATGCAAACCCTGGCATAATGCATGTCCCCTAGGGAGCACAGTAGGGGAATGGCTATTGCCAGAGCAAGGAAGATCTAGCCCCCAGGAGGCAGAAAGGCAACGCTCCTGGCTAGCTGAGGCCAGGGAGCTGAGATCATCCCCAGCAGAACTGTAATGCAGACCATCACTTTTCAGCCATTCCTGGCTATGTAGCTTTGACAGACACACAAAATCCAAATGTTCTAAGTAGTTCTGGAAGAAGTTTTCAGACAACATCAAGGAAGAGAATAGCAACAGACTTTGTTATTGGTCTGAGAGCTCCCCCAGGGAGGTCAGTCCACACAGGGACAGGAGGTGCTTCTGTGGCTCAGAGACAAGCAGGTGGGAGGGGCTAGGAGAAGAAAGCCATGGCCTCATCCTCCCTGAGCTTGACCTTAATGGGGTCCCTTGGCAACATCAGTTCCTGGATCTTGGCATACGCAGGACATTGTGGAGCGAAGCAATTTTTCTGAAAAGAGGAAAAGGAAGGCTGACATCTGACAAGGAGAATGAAGATTGGTCCTCTGGGAGAAAAAAAAAAAAAATGGTCCTGGGGCAGGGTGGGTTAAGGGCTGGGAGACATGCAGAAAAAGTGATTAACACTGTTGATCTTTCAGCAATAGGAGTGGAGGTTTTCTTGTGATTTTTTTTAAAAGAAGCAGAGAAGCTACAGACCTTCCTTGAAAACGGGGAGAGAGACCCTCCTGCAATAGCTGTGGAGTGTGACAGCTGATAGGGGCAAGCTCTCCTTTGGCAGGAGAGAGAAAGGGACTCACAGCCAGGGACAGCCACAGCAGCCCCACTGGACCCTTGGACACACTCTTGGCCTTGGAGAACTGCACCTGGTGCTGCACCGTGGCGAGGAAGCCCTCCAGCCCCACCTCTGTGATGTGGTTCCCTGGTGGAAGATGCAGAGAGGTGATCTCTTAACAGGCCTCTCTGGCACCTGACACACCAGAAACATCCAGCAGCCCAGCTCCCCACTCCAGACTCACTGGCCGTGGCCCACCCTTCCCTGACCTGGCCCTTCACCCAGCTCTCCTGTAATTCTCTAACTGTCCCTCACTCTTTCCTCTTCTTCCCTCTCCCATTCCCCATCTCTCTAACTCCCCTCATTACTCATCGCCTGTCCTCAGTCTCCTCCCAGACTCGGCACTTCCCCTGGCTCCCCAAGTCCTGTGCAAGAGAGCCTTGGGGGACATGTAGCCCAAAGATGGGAGGACCAGGTCTGCTCCATGGAGTCAGGACAGGCACCCTCAGACAGGACAGCGCCTCATGGCAGAAAGACAGGGGAGGTTGGCAGACATACGGAGGAGGTTGAGGTGCAAAAGGACCTTGTTCCCAGGCATGAAAACTTTCCCAGCTCGGTGCTCCACCGGCTCCAGGAGAGGGTTGATCACCTCAGTAGCCTCAACAACCAGCTGCTAAAGCAGAATACTAATTGCAGCAGACAGCGGAGGAGCTGGTCAACAGGCCATCATCCATTCATTCATTCAACATACATGTTTTGACTGCCGGCTATACTCCAGGCTTTGTCCTAGGTGCTGGGGATACAAAAATAAATAACCCATACCCTCAAGAAGCTCCTTTGTATGGGGGAGCCAGAAAGTGAAACAGTAATGTGGTCTAGAGTGACCGCTAACAGAGGTAAGCTCAGGGCACTGTGGGAGCCGGAAAAGGGATACCTAGGCCAGGCCAGGAGGGGTCTCCTGGCTGAGGAGGGCGGTGAGCTGAAATGTGGATGCACATGATATTGTCAGATGAAGATGGGAAGGGTGTTCTAGGCAAAGAAAGCAGGTGCTTTCTTTTGTTCTGGAGGCATGAAACAGTATGTGGCATTCAGGTGTTACTGTTTCCCAACACCTAAAGCAATAAGGAGAATGGATCGGAGGGAAGTGACAAAGACAGCAGGATGAAAAGAAAGTGCAATAGTCCTAGTGACAATCAACAGCCTGATCGAGACAGAAGCAGAGACGAAAAATGGGAATTGAAAGGCAACCCCACCCTCTTCCGCCCTCTGAAGGGCCTTTTTTGTAAGATTTTGTCTTGGGTGCCAGAGAAGACTCCTGAAAGCAGAGGCCCCTTCCCTGCCTAGGATGTGCAGGGGGTCTTCTGATGGAAGAGAAAAATACAGAGAGGCAGACCCTCAGGCAGCTGACAGAACCGAGGGCTGGGGGGACAGCAGGAAGCACTGGAGACAGCCCAGGAAGATTTCCAAAGCAAGGAGCAAGGTGGTCGAAGTTGAAAGGGGGCAGAGAAGATCCAGGGGCAAAAGAGAGAGGGTCTGAAGAAGGACCCATGCACAGGGAAGCATGGGGCGGTGCCATGACTATAAAAATGCCCAACTTCCCCAGAGAGCTGCCGAGAGGGGCAAAAAAGAGGGTGCTTTGTTCCCATGCAACTGTCCAAGCAAGTGACGGAGATGGTGTGATGAACTGAGGGCCTCTAGGGGAGCAGCCTGGCTGAGTTGAGACAGTGGATCCGAAGTGTGGGCTATTAACAGGCAAGGAAAAGCAGAAGGGACCTGCTCCCATGATTCCCACGGAAGCCCAGGGTGAGATGGGAGCAGGTTCAAGTGAGGTTGGGACAGGACTGAAAGACAAATTGGAAGGTAAATGGCTGCTGCCACAGCATGGGGCTGGAGACCACGTTCCAGGAGGGGCTGGGATCCAAGGGGTGTGCCCTTTGCCTCCATTCCTCCCGGCAGCTTACCTCCGACTCCGGGAGGATGCTGCGCTTCTCTCTGCTCCCGATCTTGATCCCTTTTATCCTGCTTGGCTTCTGCTCAGGGATGGTTACCTCTGGGGCCAGAAGAGGAGCCAGAATGCACAGTGCACATTTCTGATACCACCCAGGCTCCCTCCCCAGAGAGAACAGGCTAGGTGAGGCAAAGACACCCCCCAACCATGGTTTTGGGTGCAGTAGAAATGGCTGGAGAGGGCTGGGCGTGGTAGCTCACAACTGTAATACCAGCAATTTGGGAGGCGAAAGTGGGAGGATCACCTGAGGTCAGGAGTTCTCAGCCAGCCTGGCCAACATGGTGAAACCCCACCTCTACTAAAAATACAAAAGTTAGCAGGGCATGGTGGTGCATGCCTGTAATCCCAGCTACAGTAGGCTGGGACAGGAGAATTGCTTGAACCCAGGAGGCAGAGACTGCAGTGAGCCAAGATCACACCTCCGCACTCCAGCCTGGGTGACAGAGTGAGACTCCATCTCAAAAAAAAAGAAAGACAAGAGAAGAAAAAGAAAAAAGAAATGACTGGAGGGGGACCCCAGCTAGGTGAGTGGGTTCTTTGAAGACAGAGCCACAGAGCACCAGCTCCGACAAAGGGGATGTGGAGAACAGTGGCTCAGGACATCCAGGCAGACGAGGCTCCCCACATCATCCCACTGTGAGAAGGAAATCAGGCCCAGAGTGACATGGTGAGGTGAGCTCCAGGCAGGCACGCCCAGGCCCAGAACAGCCTCCTGCACCCTGCCCAGCACTCTTTCCTCCTCCATGTGGGAAGGAGGAGGCGCCTGCACTTACTCCCCTTGCCTGCCTTTGTGGCATCTTCTTTCTTAGGGGTTCCTTGTGTGGGCGACTGCCCAGCCCCTGACTTCTCCTCTTTCTTGGTCAATTCCTGTGGAGAATGTGAGAAGAGAAGTTCAAGTCCCGCCTCCGGAGGGGATGGGCAGTGGTGAGGGAAGGAGCAGGTTAGGACCCGAGGCCTTAGGGGGAATTCAAAGGCCCATGTGGCCTTCTTCCCTCCACCGCCTCTGCACGTGGTGGAAGCCCCCTCTGCTGTCCATCCAGCACCCAGGCTCTGTCCCATTGCACACCTACCCATGATTTCTCCTTTTTCTTGCCCAGGCCCTTAGGGGTTTTCACTGGCTGCGTCTTGTCTGTCTTGTCCAACAATGTGCTGTTGCTGATCCCTACTATCTGACCCTTCTCACGGTCTGTTTTGGAGTCCCCGTGTCTCGAGGAGGAGGGCTGTGCTCACAAAGGGGAAGGAAGGGAGGAAGAAGCCAGAGCCGCTTCCTCAACGGGAGCATGAAAGGTAGCTGTACCCATACCTGGGGAGCAGTGGAGCTGACAGCACCCTCCCACCCACCTCCCTGCCTAAATGCTAAAATAATTTGTAATGGACTCCTCTGGCGTGAGATGCTTTGCGGAAGAAATAGAAATAGCAGAGGGACCTGGATGGGGGTGAGATGAAGGGTGAGGCAGGATCTCAGACTCTCATACTGAGGTGGGAAAATAGCAGCTAACTTTTATTGAGCTAAGTGCCAGGTGCTATTTTAAATGGATTGCAGGAATTAAGTCATTAAATCCTCTCAACAGTCATGAAATAGGTACAGTTATCCCCACTTACAGATGAAAAAACTGAAGCAAGGAGAAGTTAAGTAACAGGCGCGGCACAGTGGTTTATGCCTGTAATCCCAACACTTTGGGAGGCCAAGAGGGGCCGGATCACTTGAGACCAGGAGTTCGAGACCAGCCTGGTCAACACAGCGAAACCCCATCTCTATTAAAAAATCCAAAAATCGGCCGGGCGCGGTGGCTCAAGCCTGTAATCTCAGCACTGTGGGAGGCCGAGGCGGGTGGATCACGAGGTCAAGAGATCGAGACCATCCTGGCCAACATGGTGAAACCCCGTCTCTACTAAAAATACAAAAAATTAGCTGGGCATGGTGGCGTGTGCCTATAATCCCAGCGACTCAGGAGGCTGAGGCAGGAGAATTGCCTGAACCCGGGAGGCGGAGGTTGCCGTGAGCCGAGATCGCGCCATTGCACTCCAGCCTGGGTAACAAGAGCGAAACTCCGTCCCAAGAAAAAAAAAAAAAAAAGAAGCTAAGAAGTTTAGTAACATGCCCAAGGTCACAAGCTAGGATATGGATAAGCCGGACTTCAGGTCCAGATGGTCTAAATCTAGTGTCCTGTCTCTTAACCAATACACTCTACTGCCCACAGGGTGGTTCTGCAATTAGAGCCTGCCCAGCAGGGGCTTGGCAAACGTTTGTGCAGAAGTCGGAGGGAAAGACAGTCACGACAGAGGATGGAGATTTAACCGGATGGCCAGTTTGCTGAAAAGCAGCGGACTTGGGAAGTGGGCTCGAGGGTTAGAGGGCCTCTCCACTGGTCCCGGGTCCTGGGGGTTCCTCACCGATTGCGAGCGCTCCTGCGTCCCTTTCTCCAGCAGGAGGCGCCGGCGCTCCACGACCTCGGTGTGCGTCAGCTCGAAGGGTCGCAGGACCTGCGGAAGGCGGGCGCCCCGAGGTCGGACGCCAGGGGAGTCAGGGTCGGCTCCCCCTGGCCAGTCCTGGTCCCGGACCCACCTGGTCGGCATACCCACCTCCGCCAGCTTCAGGGCGCCCTTGTCCTGGATGCGGTTGTGGGCCAGGGACAGCCAGAGCAGGGAACGGTTCAGCCGGAGGCCCTAAGGGTGGTCAGGGAGGCGTGAGCCACCCGAGCCCTCCCTGCTCCCAGCGGGTCTCTCCCCCCTGCACACTCACGTCCGCGATGTAGCCCGCGCCCTCGTCCCCGATGTGGTTGAAGCCCAGGTTGAGTGAGACGAGGGTCCGGTTGCAGCTGTGCAGCGTGGACAGCGCCTGGCCCAGGAGTTGCGCCCCGCGGTCATCGATGTTGTTGTTCCGCAGAGACAAGTGCGCGATCCTGGGCAGCCAGAGGGAGAATGTGGGTCGCTGGAAACTGTGCAGCGCGTCAGCCGGAATTTGGGGGGCTTGACGGCTTGAGGAGCCGTCTGGTCTGAGGATGTAGGGGCAAGAATCCAGGGCCCTTGCCGGGATGGTAGGGGGACAAGGAAGGCTGGGGACTAAAAATGCCTTGGGATTTCAAGACAGGCCCAGAGGAAGGGGGTGCGGGCTGGGAGTCTCACGTGCTGTCCAAGGCCATGAGCTTGTGATAGGACTGCTCCGGCAGTGGGTTCCCCTCCAGAGACACCTTCCTGAGGGCAGGGGAGATCTGAGAACCAGAAGGTACCACTGAGGCCAGGTAAGGGAGGAATTGTGGGTCTCTGGGAAGCAGCTAGGAAACAGCTGAAGGATTGCCCCCCAATATAGAAAATATACGTGACAATTCCCCAGACTAAAAATTCAGAGGTGTGGCCATCTGAAGGGGCTGCTCCACAAAGCTGGCATCTGTGGCAGGGTGGCCTCTAAGACGGCCTTCGGTGGTCCCCACTCCTAGAACTCATGCCCCTGTGTCATCCTTTCCCCTTGAGTGTGGACTTCACATTAGAAGTGACTCACTTCTGGCTGGGCATGGTGGCTCACACCTGTAATCCCAGCACTTTGGGAGGCTGAGGAGGATGGATTGCATGAGCTCAGGAGTTAGAGACCAGCCTGGCCAACAGCCCCGTCTCTACTAAAAGTACAAAAAAAAAAAAAAAAAATAGCAGGGTGTGGTGGTGCGTGCCTGTAATCCCAGCTACTTGAGAGGCTGAGGCAGAGAAATCACTTTAACCCAGGAGGCAGAGATTGCAGTGAGCCAAGATTGTGCCACTGCACTCCAGCCTGGGCAATAAAGCAAGACTCTTCTCTACCAAAAAAAAAAAAAAAAAAAAAAAAGGAATAAAAAAGAAGTGACTCACTTCTAATGAACAGAACATAGCAGAAGAGATGGGACAGCACTTCCAGCACTTCCAGGTTTAGGCTACGAAGGCCGTGGCTTCCGTCTTGAGTGCTCCCTGGCACTCTCTCAGATGGCCAGCTGCCACGTGGTAAGGACACTCAGCCAGCCTGTGGAGAGGCCCAGGCAGCCACACACGCGAGTCTGGACGTAGATTCACCACTGCAGTTGGTCCTTGAGGTTAACTGCAGTCCCAGCCGGCAGCTGTACGGCAACCTCAAACCCTGGGCCAGCGCACTCAGCCAGCCCACCCCCAGGTCATCTCACAGCAGCTGTGAGATCACACATGTGCGTTCTTTTAAGCCACTGAATCTCGGGGTTAATTTGTCACACGCAATAGATAACTATGACATAACCCTCCACATGGCAGTGGCTTCTCTAACAGTGCTGTGAGAAAGGCGGTTCTGTTCTAAGTCACAGCAAAAATTGAACTAATGGCCAGAAATTTCTCTACGTAAAAATTTGCTCTCACGATTTCTTATTTTGTTCAACCTTTCAGGCTGCCTCATCTGTGATGTAAACTCAGTTACATTCAGTTTAATTTTTTTATGTTGTGAGGACTTACTTTTACACATTATTTACAGATGAATTCATATAGTTGTTTTCTGCTAGTTAATTACCATGATGGAAGGAAATATGTTTCATGGTGTTCTACACAGAGCGCTGGGGACCCCCAGCTGAAGAAGACACAGTCCCTGCTCTCAAGGAGCGTCCTTGCCATCCGCAGGAGGAAGACACGTAAGCCACCACAGGAGGGGTGCCCCCATGAAGCAAGAGAGGGCAAGCTGCTGTGGGAGCCTGGAGAAGGGGCGGGGCCGAATCAGACTCTCCGCTGACACTCCCAACCACAACTGTAGTTACCCTGCCTCATGCCTTGCTCCTGCTCCTTCCCATGTAAGAATGCCCTTTCCTAATTCCCTCTCTGGCCTGCTCCCAGGCCTTCTTCAACTCAGTACCACCTCCTCCAGGCAGTCTTCCAGGTCTTCCTGCCCCATAAAGTGGTGTGGTACTTCTCTCTGCCCGACTCCCTCCCCCGATGAACCAGTCCTCCATCACCAGTCTCTACATTGCCCTGCAGTACTTATTCTTGTGTCGTTTTCTCTCCCTCGCTGGACTGCGAGTTCCTGGAGGACATGAACTCTGTCTTACCAGCCTCTGGTACAGGACCAGGGCTCCAGGCAGCCATGAAGGAGAGAGAGAACTTCTGGGGAGGGAGTGGAGGGTAATGGGACTGATGCAGAGGAGAGGATGAGCCCTGGAAGGTCAGGCTCTTTGGATACTGGTGTGGGCAGAAAAGCGGACCTGGCTTCTTGTCTGATGGGGGTATCATGATCCAACAGACATTGCTGGCTTCTGATTCACAGGGATGCTAGCCAGGCCCACAGGAGTCAGCCACTTCCATGCCCACATTGCTCCCCTCTGACCACCCGCACAGCCAGGCCGTCCAGCCACTGGGGGCCGCCGGGTCTGCTGACCTGAGTGTGGATGAGCAGAGATGCAGGAGGTCGATGAAGGTGGTCAGGGTCTTATCCGTCAGCCCCACCTTCCACAAGCTGGCATGGGCGGGAAGTGCAAAAACACAGAGCTAGAGGTCCCCTCCTACTGGAAACCGCTTCCCACACCATCCTTCCAGCGACACCCTTCCGCATCCCCCACCCCCACCTCCCACAGTCCCCAGGGTCTCCCACCCCCTTGGTTCTCTCCGCCAAGCCACCAGGGGCCCCACCTCTCACACGGGCCTCCTGCCCATCCCCCCAGTGCCCCTCACTTGATGGCCTGTAGCTGGGTGAGCGGGGGCAGGCATTTAGAGAAAATACCCAGAATCCGTTCCTCAACCTTCCAACCTGCGGGCCAAGAGGAGGCAGGCGCCTCAGGCCTGGGAGGCGCCGGGGGAGCGGGAGGGAGCGCGGACGGGCGGGGGACCCGGGCTCACCGCGGATGTAGATTTCCTTCACGGACTTGCTGTCCTCCTGGTCCAGCTCCACCTGGATGGTGGGCCGGAAGAACACGTATTTGCTCTCCAGACTGTTAAGGCTGCAGGACCCCGACAGCCGTGGGTCTTCTGGAAGAGGTGAGAAGGGAGGGGAGCAGCCGCCTCCCCGCGCCCCACGCCCTGCCGGCCCACAGGTGGCTAGGTGGGATTGGGGGGCACCGCCGGCGTGGGAGGCACCGGCCTGCGGGCGCTGCCTCCCCGGCCACGCGCGCCTCTGCTGGGATTTGGAAAGAAAGACGGGAGACTCCTCCACCTCCTCACCGGCCTGGTCGAATCCCCCCATTCAAACACACATGCCCCGCGTCCTGCCATTCTCCTGGCTTGGGAAGAGAGGGTGAGGATGGTCGAGACGGCCCAGGTAGGCACCGGGGAGCTCCACTGCCACTCACCTGGGGTGACCTTTTCCGACAAAGAGGCGGAGGGGACAAAGGGTGGGTGAGGGCGGGGCCGGTTGACAACTTTGGGGAAATCCGTGTAGCCCGACCGCGTGCAGAGCTCGGCGAAGTCGATCTCGAGGACCCCTGAGCACTGGTACTCCTCTGCGGGGACAGGCAGGGACGTGAGAGAAGGGGCCGCACCCATCCCTGGCTCCTCAGGTTCACCCGCGCGGACTGGCGCCCCTCCTCAGACCGACATCCTTACAGCCGTTCAACTTGCAAATGCCTGGAAAAACGGGGAACTAGCAACTTGCAAACGCTTGGAAGAAAGGGGACTAGGGGCGTGCATGGTAGACAATGGTGTCGCCTCTTCTGTGTGCTGGCTTCCCCACCCCCAGCTCAAAGCCACTGCCACCGCTGCTCTCCACTTCCAGCCCGGCCTCCACCTCTCTTGTTGTCCCCAGCCCGGCCTCGTCACAAGTGTTCCTTCCCTGCTGGAACTGCTCAGGGTCCCTGGGAGGGAGACGCGCAGGCCCAACGTGAGTTCCTTTCTACTCCCACCCCTTCCCTACACAAATGACCAAGTGCAGCAAAACCACACTATTATTTAACACTTCCTCTGTCCAGTGTGTTTATATGGCACTTCCTCATGTCCAGCTCTAAAATGCTTTAGAAATATTAACTCATGTGTGAGTTATATTAATTCACACTTGCCCACCCCATCTCATCCTGAGGGCGGTGCTATGCAAGCTTGAGGCTCTGCGTCTTCAAGAGATCCTTGCTCCTTCTGGCTCCCCACTAAAAAGTGGTTCCTAGAGTTAGGACAGGAGGCCCTGCCACATGCCAGACAACCTGGAGCTCCACAGAATAGGGAGCCTGCCAGAGGGCATGGAGGGACTGGCAGAACGAAGAGAGCTTCGAGGGTTCATGGGGAAAGCTGTGAGAGGCATGTTCCTCTTGTGTCTGGCCATCAGCGGGACCCCGGGTGCACAGTTAAGTGGGCAAAGCAGGTAGGAGAAGGCATAGCCAAGTTGCAGTGACCCCTGGGCTGGCTGGCTCCTGCACACCTCCCAGCCCTCCCAAACTTCCCTCTGCTGGGAGAGCCCCTCACGCCTCCTTGCTTCACTCATACCTCCCTTCTCAAGAACAGAGATTTTCAAACTTTAACATCTTTAAGAATCACCTGGAGAGCCTGTTAAAACCATTTCCTGGGCCCTATTCCCGGAGATTCTGATTCTGTAGCCCGGGTGAGGCCGATGATTTTGCGGGGTTTTTTTTTTTTTTTTTTTTTTGAGACGGAGTTTCGCTCTTGTTACCCAGGCTGGAGTGCAATGGCGCGATCTCGGCTCACAGCAACCTCCGCCTCCTGGGTTCAGGCAATTCTCCTGTCTCAGCATCCCGAGTAGCTGGGATTACAGGCACGCGCCACCATGCCCAGCTAATGTTTTGTATTTTTAGTAGAGACGGGGTTTCACCATGTTGACCAGGATGGTCTCGATCTCTTGACCTCGTGATACACCCGCCTCGGCCTCCCAAAGTGCTGGGATTACAGGCTTGAGCCACCGCGCCCGGCATGATTTTGCATTTTTAGCAACTTCCCAAATGATGCTGAAGTGGCTGGTCGGACAGCACCTATAGAGAAGCCCTGCTCTCAAATCGCGAGAACAGCGCCGCCCTCGCGGTGGAAACGGGTTCTCTGCACCTGAGCACCTGTCAGACAGCACAGCTCTCCTCTGCTCCTACACCCCTTCCTCATGCTCACTAATGGTCTCAGCTCATAGTTTCTTGAGAAATAGAAGCCATTAGATAGGACTGCTTCTAAATCCCTACTCATTTCTATATGGGCCATCAGCGAGCCCACATCTGCCTCTGCCGCAGCACTCCAGGGTGTCTGCTAAGGCCACCGTGACCTCCATGTTGCCTATCCAGGTCCTGTGCAGGCGTCACTCCCATTCTCTCCTCCCTCTCTGCTGGCTGCTCAGACTCCCCTGCCAGCTCCTCGTCCTCTACAACCTGTGAGGCTGGGTCCTGAGCCCTCTGCTCTTCTCTAGTTACAGACGCCCTGCCTCCTGGAGGGGTCTCTCTCATTGCCAGGACTTAACTGTGCCAGAACATCAGCAGCTTCCAAAGCCACAACTCCACCCGTGACCTCTCCTAGGCACTGCTGACCCACGTGTCCAGCTGTCCAGCTGGCATCGCCCCCCAAAGCTCTTCCCTTATATGCACCTCCTTCGGGCTTTCCCATCTCCATGAGCGGCACCTCCTCCCAAATCGTGCCCAGTCCAGAAGCCTGAGGATCATTCTTGCTCTGTCCCTCACTCCCCACCCTGTCCATTCCTTCACCAACTCTTATTACTTCTACCTTCAAAGTGTTTCTCTGAGGAGCCTAACCCAGGCACCCCTTACCAATCTCACTGCCCTATCCCAACCCCCACTGTCCCCAGACTACGCTGTTGAAATAGTCTGGTGACTCATCTCTCTGCCCCTTTCACCCCATTTTCTATACAGCAGCCATGCTGCGTGTGTGTGTGTGTGTGTGTGTGTGTGTGTGTGTGTGTGCATTATACCTGTAGGGGATTCTGTACTGCCTTGTCTTCCCTTCCAGAAGATCCTCTTTCCCCAGCTCTTATAATTCCTTCCCCCACCCACCAGCACTGACAAGGAGATAGCACCTGGCAAATGCTGGGCGAGCAGAGCCTTTTCCCAAGTTTTTTACTTCAATTCCAGAGACAGCAAGTTCTTGTCCAGTAATGTTGAAGCTAGCAGACTTGTATCAAGAAGTCTTCCGATACATTTCCCCTCTGTGCTTAGTTTGGTTGGGGTTCTATCACTTGCAACAAAAAGGGCCACACCTCTACTTACACCATTCTATTCTTTTTTTTTTTTTTTTTTTTGGAGACGGAGTTTCGCTTTTGTTACCCAGGCTGGAGTGCAATGGCGCGATCTCGGCTCACAGCAACCTCCGCCTCCTGGGTTCAGGCAATTCTCCTGCCTCAGCCTCCTGAGTAGCTGGGATTACAGGCACGTGCCACCATGCCCAGCTGATTTTTTGTATTTTTAGTAGAGACGGGGTTTCACCATGTTGACCAGGATGGTCTCGATCTCTTGACCTCGTGATCCACCCGCCTCGGCCTCCCAAAGTGCTGGGATTACAGGCTTGAGCCACCGTGCCCGGCCTCTATTCGTTTTCTTTTCCCAGAGGATATAAACCCCATGGGAGCAGGGCTGTGTCCCTCTCGTTCTCTTCTGTGACATACCTGGCCTCGTGGCTGGCACTTGGAAAGTAATTGTTGAATCAATGAATGAACATCTATAAACTCTGCTCAAAAGCACCTCCTGGCATCCCTCCCCCAACCCCGTGCCCTCACCCCTGGGCCTTCCTCTCTTCTCTATCTTATCACATCTTATTGGTATTTGTCAGCATCCCAAACCAAAGTGTGGGTTCTTTAAGATCAAGTTCCATTCAAACATGTATCAAGCCGAGATTCAGAAACTCAACCTGGGTATGTGTGAGTTCAGCCACAGCTGTCGAGCAGTGACCAGCCTGGAGGCCCCATCCCCCAACCCCCGCGCCAGCGTACCAGGGTTTTTGGGCTCCTCCTCGCCCACGGGAGGCAGAACAGTCCCCGGCTTCTCTTTGGCCGCGCGGTCTCCCTTTTTGGTCACCACGCCAGACGACTTCTGGGTTCCCGGACGCGGGGCCCTGGGCGAGGCCCCCGGGGCGCCCTGCTCGCTCGACATGCTGGTGTTGTCCGCAGCGTCTCTGGCACCCTCGTCGGGGCGGGAAAGTAGAACCGCACTATATGGGGCTCACTCTGGGGTGGCTGAATCAGGGGGTCTCTGTTCCGTGTCCAGGAACCGGATCCGACCCGCCCGCAGTGGCGTCGCCTACGAGTCCCTCTCCAAGACAACCGCGCGACGCGGGCGGGACCGCGGGAAAGGGGCAACCGCAGAGAGCACGCGGGGCCGACAGGGGGCGTCGCAGGGCAGAGCAAGGCGAGGGGAGCGCCCAGGGGGCGGAGCGAGAGCGGGAGGGGCGGAGCGAGAGCGGGAGGGGCGGAGCGAGAGCGGGAGGGGCGGGGCGAGAGCGGGAGGGGCGGGGCGAGAGCGGGAGGGGC
>NW_022437059.1:1295944-1299343 GCF_009761245.1 Sapajus apella | reverse complement strand
GAGGGGCGGGGCGAGAGCGGGAGGGGCGGGGCGAGAGCGGGAGGGGCCGACCCGGCTGGCGGAGCGGGCAGGGCGAGGGCGGCCGGAGATCGCAGGAGTTATGGGCCCAGGAGGCCCAGGGCCGGCCGAGCCTGTGCTAAAGGAGAAGGGCTAGGGTGACCCAGGACCTGCGCGGAGCCATGGCAGAGGGAAACTAGTGGTTCCCAGACAGGACCGAAGCGGGGACGGGGATAGGGCGAGGGCGGGCGATCTGAAGTCACCCTGGACTTGAGCCGGGGGGAGCGGGCGGACTGCGCGGGGTAGGGATCTCAGCTGTGGGCAGTCGGAGGACACCAGAGAGAATCCAGGTGAGGGCAGGTCCACTCTCCAGCGTCCACCCACCTGTCCAGTAAGGAGAGGGCACCTGGTAGAAGAAGCCTAGAGGAACCCATCTCGTTGGTGTGGTGCTAGTTTCTATTCTCGTCCCCCACCTGTTTAGCCTCCGGAGGGGGTCTCTGGGAACTCAGTTAATCGGCTAACGAGTTAATAAGGTGAGTCACACTCCTTACAAATCTGGGATTCAAAGTCATCACCTGACTCCTACTCTAGACCCTGATGACTCTGCCCTGCTGGGCCCTATTTGAATAAAGGCATGCCCCCAAAACACTAAGGGTTGGGCTCCAGACCACCGGAATAAAGTTAATATGGCAATAAAGTGAGTCACACCACTTTTTTTTCTCAGTGCATATAAAATTATATTTACAGTATACTGTAGTCTGTTAAGTGTGCAATAGCATTATGTCTCAAAAAAATACATATGGCTTTTTTTTTTTTTTTTTTTTTTTTGATGGAGCCTCACTCTGTCGCCCAGGCTGGAGAGCAGTGGAGTGATCTCAGCTCACTGCAACCTCTGCTTCCCAGGTTCAAGCAATTCTCCTGCCTCAGCCTCCTTAGTAGCTGGGATTACAGGCACACACCACCACGTTCAGCTAATTTTTGTATTTTTAGTAGAGGTGGGGTTTCACCATGTTGGCCAGGCTGGTCCTGAACTTCTGACCTCAAGTGATCCTCCCACCTCGGGTTCCCAATGTGCTGTGGTTACAGACATGAGCCACAGCACCCAGTCCAATGCACATACCTTAATTTAAAAATATTCATTGCTAGGCCGGGCGCGGTGGCTCACGCCTGTAATCCCAGCACTTTGGGAGGCTGAGGCGGGTGGATCACGAGGTCAAGAGATCGAGACCATCCTGGTCAACATGGTGAAACCCCATCTCTACTAAAACTACAAAAAATTAGCTGGGCATGGTGGTGCATGCCTGTAATCCCAGCTACTCAGGAGGCTGAGGCAGGAGAATTGCCTGAACCCAGGAGGCGGAGGTTGCCGTGAGCCGAGATCGCGCCATTGCACTCCAGCCTGGGTAACAAGAGCGAAACTCCGTCTCAAAAAAAAAAAAAAAAAAAAAAATATTCATTGCTAAAAATGTTAGTGATCATCTGAGCCTTTAGTGAGTCATAATCATTTCACTGGTGGAGCGCCTTGCTTTGATGTTGATGGCTGCTGACTGATCAGGGTAGTGGTTGCTGAAAGTTGAGGTGGACGTAGCAATTTCTTAAAATAAGACAACAGAGAAGTTTGCCTCATCAATTGAGTCTTCCTTTCACAAAAGATTTCTCAATAGCACCCAATGCTGTTTGATAGCATTTAACCCACGACAGAACTTTTTTCAAAATTGGAGTCAGTTCTCTCAATCCCTGCCACTGCTTTATCGAGCAAGTTTATGGAGTATTCTAAATCGTTTCTTGTCATTTCAACAATGCTCACAGCGTCTTCACCAGGAGTAGATTCCATCTCATGAAACTACTTTCTTTGCTCATCCATAAGCAACTCCTCATCCATTCAACTTTCATCATGAATTGCAGCAATTCAGTTTGTCTTCGGGCTCCACTTCTAATCCTGGTTCTCTGGCTACTTCTACCACATCTGCAGTTACTTCCTCCACTGACATCTTGAATGCCTCCAAGTCATCCATGAGGATTGGAATCAACTTCTTCCAAACTCCTGTTAGCACGGATATTTTGACCTCCTCCCATCATGAATCACAAATGTTCTTAATGACATTTTGAATGGTGAATCCTATCCAAAAGATTGAATTTGCCCAGATCCATCAGAGGAATCACTATCTACGGCAACTAATGCTTTACAAAATGTATTTTTTCTTTTTTGAGACAGAGTTTCGCTCTTGTTGCCTAGGCTGGAGTGCAATGGCGTGATCTCGGCTCACTGAAACATCCGACTCCTGGGCTCAAGCAATTCTCCTGTCTCAGCCTCCCTTGTAGCTGGGATTTACAGGCATGTGCCACCACGCCCAGCTAATTTTTTGTATTTTTAGTAGAGACAGGGTTTGGCTATGTTGGTCAGGCTTGTCTCGAACTCCTGACCTCAGGTAATCCACCTGCCTCGGCCTCCCAAAGTGCTGGGATTACAGGCTTTGGTGAGCCACCATACCTGGCCCAAAATGTATTTCTTAAATAATAAGACTTGAAAATCAAAATTACTCCTCAATCTACAGGCTGCAGAATGGATACTGTATTAGCAAGCATGCAAACAACATTAATCTCCTTGTACATCTCCAGGGGTGACAATTCCTTTCACTTCAACACCTAGAGGCCCTTGTAGGGTTATTTCAATATTGTTGTGTCTCAGGGAATAGGGAGGTCCTGAGAGAGGGAGGGAGTTGGGGGAACGGCTGGTCGATGGAGCAGTCAGAACACATACAATGTTTATTGATTAAGCTTGCCATGTTATATGAGTGCAGTTCATGGCGCCCCAGAACAATTACAATAATATCAAAGATCACTGATCACAGATCACTATAACAGACAATAATAATAATAATGACAATGTTTGAAATATTGCAAGAATTACCAAAATGTGATGCAGAGACCCAAAGTGAGCACATGCTTTTGGGAAAATGGTGCCAACAGACTTGCTTAAAGCAGTGTTGACACAGATCTTCAATTTCTTTGCTTGGCTTTTCTTAACCTATTGCTGTCACCTATATTTCCCAAAACCTTCAATTTCTTTAAAAATTCCACTACCAGGCTGGGCGCGGTGGCTCAAGCCTGTAATCCCAGCACTTTGGGAGGCCGAGGCGGGTGGATCACAAGGTCAAGAGATCGAGACCATCCTGGTCAACATGGTGAAACCCCGTCTCTACTAAAGCTACAAAAAAAAAATTAGCTGGGCATGGTGGTGCGTGCCTGTAATCCCAGCTACTCAGGAGGCTGAGGCAGGAGAATTGCCTGAACCCAGGAGGCGGAGCTTGCGGTGAGCCGAGATCGCGCCATTGCACTCCAGCCTGGGTAACAGGAGCGAAACGCCGTCTCAAAAAAAAAAAAAAAAAAAAAAAAAAAAAA
>NW_022437059.1:1271310-1295844 GCF_009761245.1 Sapajus apella | reverse complement strand
AAAAAAAAAAAAAAAAAAAAAAAAATTCCACTACCTGTGAAGTGCAATAAATCAAGGCGTGCCTGTATACTCTCTCCTAATATCCTGTCTCCAGCCTCTGCAGCCCCCTCGGCCCCACCCCCCCTGCACCCCTGCCCCTGGCACTTCCCACGTCTGAGCTCTGTGTTGTCACCCCATGGAAATGCCACCCTTTAGGGAAGTCCCCAACTTATTCAGTCTATAGCTGTCAGAGCACACAGGTGGCTCATCTATCTTAGCTACTGCAAGTCACTGATACTTTAATCCAGTCAGCCGCTCAGCCTTTTGGGGAGCATTTATTGAGTCCCTACTGTGTGCCAAGGGAGAGCCAATATTGAGCATAAGGACAGGATTCCTGCCTTCAGGGAGCTTACAGTCTAGTGTGGGAGGCAGTGATTAATCAAACAATCACATAAAGAAAGAACACATTAAAGAAGCGCCTGGCACCTGTAGGCCTTCTGCAGGTACCTAGTGAGTGTCCACAGCTGCAGTCAGGGCTGTGAAAGAGGCATGGAGGGTGGGGTGCTTCTCTGAGGAGGAGGTGTAAAGGAAGAGCAGGGGTGAACAGGCGAGTGGGGGAGGAAGGGCACTCCAGCTATGCAAGTCCCCGAGCTAGAAAGATGTGTGGCCCTGTGGCCTACAGGAGACCTAGAGGCCAGTGTCACTGGTGTGCAGTGACAGGAAAACAGTTCAAGGTGAGACTGGAGAGACAGACGGGCCAGGCAAGCAGGGCCTTTAAGGCCTTGGAAATTTTTGATACTGGCAGAAGAGCAAAGGGTCACCTACGAAGGCTTTCAGTTAGGGAGAAACTTCCCAGCCTGTATTTTGAAATTTTGAGCCTCGAATTGGAAGTTTCACTGGATGAATGCAGGGAGGCCAGTTGGAGGTTACTGCGAGACTTAATTGGGTTGGGGCCATCTCCCTACTAAATAGTAAGTGCCCTAGGACAGGACCTGCACTTGGCACCCTGCCAAAATCACAGAAACACACATACATGGAGCCCAGCCCGAGCGTGCACAGAAAAGGTACCCCACACACGTTTGAAATCAGTCTGGAATCAGAGTTACCTAGCAACTTTCAACCCACCAGTTTATGTACACAGGGCCCTGGGAGCCTTGGGAACAATTGGGTGGGAAAGGGAGACAGGCATCCTGCTGCCCAATGTCTCCCAAGGTAGAACCTGGGAACGAGGCTCCCGTCTCTCCTTTCACTTGCTCCGTTAAGTGTTGTTCGTGTTCAAGGCCGGCCGGTCCACTCCCTGCCCCTGGCAGGGAACACCAGGCTCTGTCCCAAGCCTTCGGCAGCAACAGCCAGGTGTGCTGGCCTCTGCCACACCATCCTGGCTCCTCACCGGTCCTGGCGTCGAAGTGGAGGTGATGGGGGATGCCGTACTGGAGGGAGGTCATAATGTCCAGGGATGTGGCTGTTCTTGGGTGAGTCATAGTGGCCGGGGGGTAGACCCGGAGGCAGAGGGGGCTGGGGGCCCACAGAGTCCCGGTCTGGAAACGTACAGGACAGGATGAGAGGGCGTGGCTCCCCCAACTCCCACTGCTCTCCTCCCCTCTTCAGCTTCTTAAAGGCAAAGAGAAGGAGATGGGTCTCTGGATACATAGCCCAGCTTACCATCAGCTAGTTGTGCGGCTCTGAGCAAAAGGCCCTTAGCGCCTCAGCTGCCAGTGAGAAAGCCCCCTCAGCCCACCCACCTCCCAGGATTCCAGGAGACTTCATCCCTTGCCTGGCTCCCTACTTTTCTGGGTGCCAACTCCACCCCCCAATGCTGTACAACCACCACTTCAATCCTGAGCCCTGCGAGGCACATACACATGCTGTTCTCCAGATGAGGACATAGGCTGAGAGGCCACCTCGCTGCCCCATTGTGCTCCATTTGAGCCGGAGGCTGACCCTGAAGGCCTCACTTTTGCTGCCACGTCGCACCTTCTCCTCCTCTCCCTGCTCCTTCTCTTTTTTCTGCCTCCTTTGTCCCGTTTCTCTGCCGCTCCTGCCAGTGGAGAGGGAGGGCTCACCGTGGATCAGGGGGCTGGGCTGCTCGTAGGTGCCACTGTCTCTCTGTGGCAGGGGCTGCCGCCGCCTCTGGCTGTCCCGGAGCTGGAGCTGACGAGGCTGCCTGGGGGGAGATCCTGAGGGGGGGCCTTTCATTTCCATGTAGCTGCTCTCCCGGGGGCCCCCTGGCAGGCTGGGCAGGTCCCGGATGGTGGCATAGGGGTTCTCACTGCTCAGGGAAGCCACGCTGGCCCCGAGCCCCTCTTCAGAGATGAGCCCTAAGGATAGAGGAAAGAAGTCAGGCTCCATGGAGGCGCTGGCTCCTTAGCCCCCGATTAGCCGCCTCCCTTGTTGCCCCTGTGCCCATACCTTTATTATAGAATGGGCCTGGGCCATTGCTGTAGCTGTAGCTGCGGTCCAGGCAGCTGCTTCCTGAGGAGGAGACAACTGGCAATCAGCCCTCTGTCCCCT
This sequence comes from Sapajus apella, assembly GCF_009761245.1. Classification (NCBI taxonomy): domain Eukaryota; kingdom Metazoa; phylum Chordata; class Mammalia; order Primates; family Cebidae; genus Sapajus; species Sapajus apella. Next base: position 1,293,354 of record NW_022437059.1, on the reverse strand, counting down.
CCCCAGGCTCACACCCCCTCTAGAACTGGGACCCAGAGCCCCATCTCCAGACACACTCACTCAGACGTGGTGGGATGCCAGGCTGCACACATCCACCCTCACCAGACACCCTGGACCCCGGCACCTACCCCTGTCTGGAGGCCCAGGACCCCGGCACCTACCCCTGTCCAGAGGCCCTGGAGGGTGCTCCCAGCGGTGCTTCCAGTCAGCAGGCAGGGTGGCATGGTTATCATGCCCGTGGGCCCCACCTGGCCGCTCAGGGGCCTGCAGGCTGGCAAAGAGCTGGCTGGGAACCTGAGAGGGTACAGTGCAGTAGGGAGAGCAAGAGCAAGGACAGGGCTTTCCAGAGAGTCAGGTCTGCGCGCTTCCCTCCACAGGGCACTACTCCCCCAGCACTGACCTTGTTAGGGGGCGGGGGGTTCGGGGAGCACTGCGACAGGGTGTGGTAGCTGGGGTTGGAGTAGTAGTGACTATAGCTCGGAGGGACATCTGCATGACAGACACAAGCGCAGGGTGAGCTCAGCGATGGGCAGCAGTCCAGGAGAGCTGTTCTGTCCCCAGAGATCGGTACTTTGGCCTCGCTGACCTCCCTTCCTCCCTCCTCCCCACTCCTCAGTTTCCCTTTGGGTCATGCCCAGGACCCACTCTTGTGCCTATCAGCCAGCCACTCCTCTGTGCTCCAGGCCCCATGCCAGCTCACCTGGCATGACATACTCGGAGCCGTCCAGCCGCCCGCTGCTGTAGGCCACTGCCAGGTGATGGTGCTCCTTGCCTTTTTGCCAATGCCGATAGCCAATGAACAGTGCCACCAGGGCTACCACAAGGGACCCCAGCACTGCAATGCCAATCACTGCACCCAGCGAGTTATAGGCCACTGGAGTGGTAGGCATCACAGTAAAGGGCTCCTGGATTCCTGTGTGGGATGGGGCGGTCACTCAGAATGGCATCTTGACTCTGCTGCATGGGAGAGGTGCCCAAGAGGAAGGCAGGGACAGTATGAGGGACCTAGGTCCCGGTTCCCGGGGGACAATGGGTAGAAAGGAGGAGGCAAAGAACTCACCAATCCTGCAAGGCGCGCCACTGTGCCCAGGGGGACATACACAGGCCCCAGTCTCTGGGTGGCACTTTTCCCCAGGACCACACTGGCATGGCTGGGAGCAGTTAGCACCAAATGTCCACAGAGGGCAACCTGGGGAGACAGCCAAGGAGACAGGCAGGCATCAGGAGGCCAGGAAACTCTAGTCTCCTTTCTGGGTGAGGGCTAAGTTGGGGCAGGGGCACGGAGTTCCCCTTCTGATGGTACCTTGCAAGCAGTGGGGTCCAGTCCAGCCTGGGGGGCAGATACAGCTCCCATCCTGGGGATGGCAGGTCCCACCATGGTGACATTGGCAGGGCTGGGCACAGTTTTCTCCCCAGTGTCCTGGAGGGCATGCTACAGGAGACAAGGGGCCTGTCTGGTGGGGCAGGTACAGCCCCTCCCCGATGAACTCTCAGCCACCAGCATCACTTAAGTCTTTAGCTCAGCTTTGGTCTCCCTGGGGACACCAAGGCTTTGAAGAGTATCTGCAACCAATGACTCACAAATGATTATTTCCAGCCCCATCTCTCCCCGGAGCTTCAGACCCACGTGCCCACCTCCCTACTCCACATCTGCACTTGACTATGTAGTAGCCACTTCAAATGAATGCATTCAGTGCTACGCAACCAAAGGCTTCCAAGCTACCCCACGTGGATTTTTGTTTGGTTTTTAACATAAGAGAGAAGTAAACACCTATCCTATGTAAGGCATTATTATTGTGTGTCTGACACTACCAATAATCTAGTAGTAGTTGTAGCCAGATCCTGTGGAAAAACTCTTCACCAAGATGACTTCCTTTTCTACCCTGCCTGCTGGTAAACTGATATTTAGCCTTCTTTTTAACAGCCTGTTTCCTCTTTCCAAACCCATTTTACTTGGCTTTTTTGCACTAATCTTTTCCATCATCTTCATATATTTTTGTGGGGGAAAGGCTCACAAAATAAAGAAATACATGTATTTGTTAGTATATAAATAAAAATAAACTGAAAAATGTAAAAAAAAAAAAAAAAAGGGCCAGGCGTGGTGGCTCACGCCTGCAATCCCAGCACTCTGGGAGGCCGAGGTGGGTGGATGGCCTAAGGTCAGGAGTTTGAGACCAGCCTGGCCAACATGATGAAACCCCGTCTCTACTAAAGCTACAAAAATTAGCCTGGTGTGGTGGCACATGCCTGTAATCCCAGCTACCAGGGAGGCTGAGGCAAAAGAATTACTTGAACCAGAGGCGGAGGTTACAGTAAGCTGAGACCACGCCACTGCACTCTAGCCTGGGTGACAGAATGAAACTTGGTCTCAAAAAAAAAAGCAAGCAAGCAAGAACACGTCCCAAGCTAAGCCTATGATTTCCCCTGCTCCCATAAAAATACTGTTCTTCCCAGGCTTCCCATGCAGAAGGGCAGTAAGTTGTTTTTTCCCCTGAGCTGTTCACTGTTGCATCCTTAGCACTGAAAACAGTACCCAGCAGGTAGACAGTGCCCAGTAAATATTTGCTCAAGGTGGGCCCAAGGATTTTATACCCAGGAACTGCGAAACAGAGGCCTCCCGACCTCAGCGCCCCCTCTCAGCATGCACGTGCTCAGACACACAAGCTACCACATACGCTGGGAGCAGTCAGGGCCTGTCCAGCCAGCCAGGCAGTAGCACGTCCCGTTCGAGGGGTGGCAGGAGGAGTGGTTCCCGCACTTGCAAGGCACACAGCGTTTGCCGTAGCGGCCAGGCTGACAGGCTGGGAGAAAGGGGCACTGGTGATTGGGGGCAGAGGCCAACCCTCAATCCGCCCTTACCCCACTGCCTCCCTCCCTCCTTCCCACTGCAGCAACTAGCCTGAAGACCGGTCAGAGGAAAAGACCAAGGGGGTTGGAGAGGGGAGCGCTCTGGCATCTGACACCACACTGCTCCCTGCTGGTGGCAGGTGGAGGGGGCAGTGGGGAGCCTCACATCTCTGGCAGGAGGGGCCTCGGAATCCCGGTGCACACACACAGTTGCCATTCTCAGGGAGGCAAGTGCCCCCATTCTTGCAGGTGCAGGTGTTGCTACAGTTGACTCCCCATAAGCCCTCAGGGCAGGACAGGTGGCAGCGGGTGCCTGTGGGAGACAGCAGTCAGGTGTGCCTGGATGGGCCCCCTTCAGTTCCAGTGGGCTCTTCTGGGCATGTTTCCTATGGGGTGGATCCCCCAATCCACAGTAGGCCTGGAGCCCCAGAATGCTCACCCATCCAGCCAGCCTCACACTGACAGCGTCCATGAACCGGGTCACAGCCATCAGAGTGGTCACAGTCACAGCGACTGGCACAACCTTCTCCAAATTGCCCCTTCTTGGAAAAGGAGTGGAGAGCAAACAGGCCAGTCAGCTGGGGGACACCACGGCCTCCCTCCCGCAGGCAGACAGGCTGTGCAGCACTCACCGGGCAGGGCAGCTGGCAGCGGGCCCCATGCCACCCAGGGGCGCAGGTACAGGCCCCAGTTTGGGGGCTGCAGACTCCCTCATGGGCACACTGGCAGCTGGCATTGCAACCGAAGCCCCAGGTTCCAGATGGGCAGGGCACAGAGCAGTTACCACGCTGCCAACCTGGAGGAGGGGCCTGGTTGGTAGGCATGGGGACCCAGCTCCCCTCCTGAGCAAGCACACAGTGGGAGCTAGCTGGGACAGATCCTACTATGCTATGAGCTGGGGTGGGCGGGGGTGTTCACAGCACCACACAGGAGAATAGCCTATGAACTATTCAATGCTGAGCAGAAGGCTAATTGCCTTCCAGTGAGGTACCACCCCATTCTGGGTCTGGGGTGCCTTCTGCAAAATAAAGGGGATAGCAGTAAACCCAAATGCTTACAGGGGTCCCATCAGATAGCTAAATGAGTCCCACAGAGGATGTGCCAGACAACAGGGAGTAGTGGATATGGAAGGTGAGGGACTTGTTGAACTTAATAGAGAGCTAGCCAAACAGAACACAGCTGTATCAGAATCCAGCCTAAAGGTTGCCCATGTGCCACTCTGGCAGATCTGAGGCCCTTCCCAGCACCGCAATTGTGTTTCTCTATGACTGAGGGTGAGGGGTGTTCACCAGGGAGGTGTCTTTTGGCCTCAGCCTCCAAGGACAAGTAAGATATTTGTGGTTGAAGAAAGCAAAGTGGATATTCCAGGAAGGAAATAGCCTGGACGCTTTCCCTCCGTCCAGCTGCTGCCCCCTCCACCCTTACCCTGCAGCCACTCCCCTTGGCCTACATGTACTCTTGGACTCTCACTTCTTCCCTTGCCTGTCCCTCAATCCCTCAAGTCCTCTCTGGGAAACTCCATCCAATTACCTTCCTTGCAGACGCACTCGCCGTCGATGGGTGAGCAAGCGATGGCATTTTCACAAGAGCAGCGTGAGGAACAGCTGACACCGTAAGTGTCCGGAGGACAAAGACTAGCACAGTGAGGGCCCTGAAAAAGGGTAAGCGGTGAGAGGGGCGGCCCATTCCTTGGCCTCTCCGCCGGCCTCTCTTCCTCGCAGCGGGGCGCGCCTCACCGTGTAGCCCGGCGCGCACTGGCAGAGGCCGCTGGCAGCCTGGCAGACGCCGCCGTGCAGGCAGAGACAGTGCTCCTGGCACCCCGGCCCGTGCGTGTCCTGCGGGCAGCTCTCATTGCAGTGGAGGCCGGCCCAGCCTGGCAGGCAGGAGCACTCCCCGTTCATCGGGTGGCAGCTGGGGGCGGAGGCGGGGGCGCGGCGCGGTCTGAGCTGGGCCAGGGCAGACCGGTTTCCCCGACCCCTCCGCGTAGTGGGATTCTCACATCGCTGGGGCAAGGGGGCCACTAGGGAGGCTCCCCGCTATTCCGAAAACGGAATTGAGGCAAGTAGTGGTACCCCAGGCCCCTCCCGGCCCCCGAGGCCCCTCCCTTTCCCCTCTGTGAAACCTGTTCCCCTTGGATATGCCCCTGGCGCTGTGGCGACCTTGGCCCAAAGACCTCCCCATTGGCCTCCTGATCCGTTGACCACGTGTCCCGCGGCCCACCTGAGGCTGTGCTCCGGGTCGCAGGTGCAGGGGGCCTGGCAGCTGAGACCGTAGAAGCCGTCGGGGCAGAGGCGCTCGGTGCAGCGGTCCCCGGTGAAGCCGTGTTCGCACAGACACGCGCCGTTGGCGGGGAAGCAGCGGGCGTCCGGGCCGCAGTCGCAGGTCTCAGCACAGTCCTGCCCGAAGCGCCCCACCGGGCACTCCTCCCGGCACCTGGGCACCTAGCTGAGTGAGCCTGGCGGCGCCCCACCTCCTTCCGCCCGCCTCCTCCCTGCGCCACGCCACTCACCTATCCCCAGTGTAACCTGGAGCGCAGCGGCACTGCCCGGTGAATCGGTCGCAGAGGCCGCCGTTGTGACAGCGACATTTCTGGGAGCAGTTGGGTCCGTGAAAGCCCTCTGGGCAGGGCAGGGAGCAGATGGTGCCCTGTGGGGATGAGAGGTCAACAGGGCCAGGCACCCAGCCTCCTCCCCAAGGCCACAGAACCCCTGACACCCCCATAGGCACAGAGCTCACCCCTCACTCACACCCTCCTTGGAGCCCTGCTTAGCACCACCCACAGAATACACCCCACACCCCATGCCCACAGGCTCCACCCTCCATACCATCCAGCCAGGGGGGCAGCTGCAGGAGCCCTTCGGGGCTTGGAAGACACCTCCATTTTGGCAAGGATGGGTGCTGGGGCAGAAGAAACCAGCAGTGCCCTGGAGGCAGGACACATCACAGCTGCAGGACGGAGCAGGTGAGGTCAGTGTGTGAACAACCAATAGCCGCTTCCCCTTTTGCCTCCGAGGGCTGTCCCCCCAACCCCCACCTCAGGACTTAGTGATTCACACTTACTCTTCCCTGCTGGGGACTATCAGTCAGAAAGCAAAGGGTTCCAGGACTGGAAATGGCAGGGACACCCTAGCACAGCAGGTGGGGGTAAGCAAGAGCCAGAGTGGCATGGCATGTGTGCCTCCTGGGCACCCGCCTCTTCACCTGCTCTCGGGAATACCCATGCTACTGCAAAGGGCTGAACTCCACGAGCGCCTCCACAAGGCCCCATCCTGATTTCCACCTAGGTGCACCTGCTCCCTTCTGGGACTCCCCAGCTCCCCCTGCACCCTGCCTTGTGACAGGGTTCTCCGGGTCCTTGTCCCAGCCTCCCTTTACAGCATGCCTCCACACACGTGCTGCTTGATGTTATCTCCACAGCCACCTTCCATGTAGACAATACTATTTCCGTTTTACAGACAGCAAACAAGCTCACAAAGTGTCAATGAGTTGCTCATTCCACTAGTGAGGTGGGATAGGGTCCCCTGGGACCACGATCCTGGCCTCCACACCCTCCCCACACTCGGGGCCCTGTCTGAACCACCTCATTTCCCCGTGCATGTGTGTGCACCTCTGTATCTGCGACCTCGTTAATGTGTCATTCCCCTGTTACACACCTGGGCCCAGTTCTCTCTGCAGGGCAGAAGCAGGCTCCAGTCTGGGGATCGCAGGGTGCCCCATGGCACTGGCAGCGGAACTGGCAGGCAGGGCCATAGTACCCAGGGGTACAGGGCTGAAGGCAGTTTGGGGGCTGCAGACCAGAAAGGCAAGCACACACCCCACTCTTGGGGTCACAGGGGCTGCTGCCGCAGGTGCAGGGCTTGTCACACTGTGGCCCCCACATTCCTGGGGCACACTCTATGGGATAAGGAGGCAGGAAGGGGGTCACCAGGGGTCTAGCCCATCCCCGGCCTCTGGTTAGCCCCCCGCCTCTGTCTCCCAGCCCCCACACCCCACTGTGTCTTCCACATCTCCAGAAAAGGCAGCTGGCAGCAAGGGGCTCTCAAAGATAATTGCCCTGGAGTCCTAAGCTCCTGTGCCGTGCTAGGGAGGGTATGCCCGAGGGTCCTGTGGCCCTGAAGGCACAAGAGGCCACTCCCCAGGGTCAGTAGCCACTCACCACTGGAACAGTCGTCGCCCCGCCAGCCTGGTACACATTGGCACTGATTGGGTGCCACACAACGGCCATGGACACACTCCTGGGCACAGAGCGCTGGGACAGAGATGGGTGTGAGTGAGAAGATGTGTCCACCCCTGCCCCTACCCAGCTTTTATCCTGCAAAGCCTAACCCCACCTTCTTCTAACACCAGGGACCAGAAGTTCTCCAAGCCCCAAAGCTGCCTCTAAGATAAAGAAAGACTGAGGGGCAGCAACTCATGGGGGAACTTAGCAAGATGCCAGGGTCTGTGGGTTCCCGTTCCTTTTCGTGAATTTGTCTGAGTACCTTGTTGGGAAAAGGCTTTGGGGGAGATCCACAGAAGGGGGCTGGACATGGACGCCGTCCAGAGAGAGGGCGGGTGAGGGCCGGGATGGGTCAGGCTGGAGAGCTGTGTTCCCAGGGGCTAGTGATGGACAGTGGCTGAGGGAAGTGGGAGGAGGAAGAAGGCAGGCTCTGGTCATTACAGGGTGCTGGGAGGGGGTGCAGTGGGCAGGAGAGACTGGATGGTGACAAGTCAGAGACCAATAACAATAGGGAGTCAGGGACAGGAAGAGACAGAGGCAGACCCAGACACCAAGTCCTCAGACACACAGTGACAGAGAGACAGAGACAGACCAGAAACAGAAGGAGAGCTCTAGGGCAGACAGCGAGGCAGAGACAAGGCTGAGGGGCCTGGAGAGGGGGAGAGGACACCCAGGGGGCTGGAGAGAGGGGTGTGAAGTGCTGATGGAGAGGGAAGTGCCGATCCTGATCCTGGGGACAAGGCCAGGGAGCAGGAGGAAGGGGAGAAAATCCAAAAGGGCAGAGGAGTAACCCCACCCTAGTGGGGGCCAGGAGGGACTCGGAAGAATGGGCTGAGCTCCCCTCATTCCATTGCCCCACCCCCCCAGCCCCACAGTGGACTCACGGACACAGAAGCCACTGCTCTCGTAGAATCCGTGACAGCACTGCAGGCGCTGGCGGTGGTCCGTTTTCACCACCTGACGGTACACGGTCCGGTACACAACCCTAAGGAGACCAGGAAGGTGGCCCTCAGCCCTCTCGGCTGTCCACTCTCACAACAGTGTGGCCAGGATGGGGGGTGGTGGGGGCACCGCCTAACACTCTGGGCTGGGGGAGCATAGAAAGGGCATTTCCTGGCCGGGCGCAGTGGCTCATGCCTGCAATCCCAGCACTTTGCAGGGCCAAGGCAGGTAGATCACCAGGTCAGGAGTTTGAGACCAGCCTGGCCAAGATAGTGAAACCCTGTCTCTACTAAAAATACAAAAATTAGCCAGGGGCGGTGGCGGGCGCCTGTGATCCCAGCTCCTTGGGAGGCTGAGGCAGGAGAACTGCTCGAACCAGGGAGGTGGAGGTTTCGGTGAGTCGAGATAGTGCCACTGCACTCTAGCCTGGGCGACAGAGCAAGACTCTGCCTTAAAAAAAGAAAGAAAAGGCATTCCCTGTTTGAGGTTGCAATGAGCTACCATCTCGCCACTGCACTCCAACCTCAGTGACAGAGTGAGACCTTGTCTATTAAAAAAAGAAAGAGCATTTCCTTCTTGGCCCCCTCACACAGGCACATCCTGTAACATGCATGTACACCCCAAACACACATACACACATACACCCACATACACACATACACCCACATACACGAACCCCACACAGGCCACACGGAATGAGTCCCGAGAAGCCAGGAGTTTCCTTGGAGTTTCTGAGAAGTGAACAGGGACAGAGGGCCAGGGACCAGAACGAGGCAGTGACTCAGGCAGCCCACCCACCCATGGAGGATGACAAGCACTCACGTGGGCTGGGGGCAAGTATGGGCACCCTCCCAGGGGCGCTCGCAGGGCTCCGAGGGGAAAAGACTGAAGGGGCGGGAGTGGGACTCCTTGGTGGTCGTGGTGAAGCTGCAAGACAGGGAACAGGGTGAGGGCCGAGGGCAGGGAGAGGCCTGAGCGACACAGCAGGAAACGGCCGTGAGGGCTTGGCCACAGTGGGGAATCCACAGCCCAACAATGGGGCTGGCTCCCCAAGCCTAGGATGGGATCTCCATCCTGTCCCCCACTCTCAAGTCTGGAAGGCTTCTCCCAGAGCTGGAAGGTTCTTGGAATTCCCTCCATCAGAACCCCCTTTCCACTCGATTGGACCAGGGACTTCCATTTTTCTCCCCACACTACCCGCCCTGCATGGGAAAGGCGAGTGAGAACCGAATCTGGGCCCAGCTGGCGGAGATGTGCTGGGCATTTCCAGCTATATTCTGCCCTGGGTCTTGTGTCCCTGCCCTGTTCCCTTTGCTCCCCCTGGGCCAGCCCCTCTGCTTGCTCCACCATGAATGGCTCTCACTCTGCACTCTGTTCCGAAGCTGGCCTCCCAAAAGGACAAAGGGACAGGGACAGGGACAGAGAAAGGATGGGTCAGAGACAGGACGGAGACTGAGACAACATCAGAGACGGTGCTGCCGTCAGCGGCAACCCATAAAGAGGAGTAGAGAGAGCAGAAACAGAGAAACAGGCAGGAGGGGAGAGGCTGGAGAGAAGGAAGGAGGTGAAGGAGAGGACCCCCATAGGGACAGTAGGGACAACCGGGAGCTAGGGCTTGGTGCCCTCAAGGCGCAGCAGGGGCCCTCTCACCTTTCCCAGAAGCTGCAGGTGTTGGGATCACTGGGGTTGAGAGTTCCAGCCAGCCCCAGGCCCAGGGCCAGGAGAAGGAGAGGGCGCAGAGGCGGTGACATTGCAGAGGCCTGCCCCAGGGCCGGCACAGAGCAGGCAGGGGCGCTGCAGCGGGCAGCCTGGAGGACCTGTCTGCAGAGATCTGAGCCGTGGGCCTGCAGAAGACACCAGACTGCAGCCCCATGTCCTGTGGCCCCCTGCTCTGGGCTCCAACTCCCCACCTCACTCCTGGACCACAGTCACCTCCACGCCTCTGGTCTTTGCTCATGAATTACTTAGACACCCTCACGTTTCATTCACCTGGAGTTCTCATCTTTCAAAACCCAGGTGCCACCCCTTCTGTCCTCCACCTCCTGTCCCTCAATGGCAGACAACCCCACTCATTGCTTCTGGGGGTTCCAGAACCATTCACCCTACCCCACTGTTCCTGTGCCTGCTCCCTGGCCAGGACCTCCAGAGGCAGGGACCCAGTGCCTTTCATCTCTGAATCCCCAGCCCCCAGCCAGGCCCTTCCCAGGGCACTCTGATATTTGTACCAAGGTGTGAGACTGGAAGCAGTGAGGGGAAGTGATGAGGGATGCAGCCCTGGGCTCAGTCAGAGGAAGAACTTTCCAAGTCGGAGCAGCTCAGGAATGGAGTTGGCTACCTCAGGTGGTGAGCTCCCCATCACTGGATGTATGCAGGCAGAAGCCAAAGCCAGCGTGATGCGATACTGTCAGGGGTTTTCTGTTCTATTTGTGGGGAATAGGGCTGGGTCCAGGTGACCTCCCAACCAGTGGCGGGCTGGAGCCAGCTCACGCGGGCTGAGAGCCCATGGTACTAGCAACGTGTTCAGTGATGTTACGTGAGTAGCCTGGAATCAGGCATGGGGGTTATTGACACCAGAGAAACTAGCAAACACTATAACCCAAGGCCAGCCACCCCGTCCCCGGAAGTCAGTAGTGACACCTTAGCCAGCACATTACACCCAGCTCTAGGGGCCATCGCCTAAGGAGGTGGCCAACCTGGTGACCTTGCATTTAAGGAAAAGCTCCCGCCTCCCTCATACCCTGTCGGCCATTTGGAAATGGGGTCCTCTCCCTCCCCACCACCCCTGGCTCCCGGGACTTCATACAAGTCTGCTCCCTCAGCTCCTGGGCTCAGAGAGGCTGAGCTCCCGCAGCACCACGCCCGCGGCCAGCTTCAGGTTCTGTGTTCCACGTTCCCAAAGCTCGCTCTGGCTCCCTGCTCTACACTCCCCGAGGCACCCACATCTGCTTATAATTTTTCTGAGAAGAGAGAAAGGTCGCGGCTGCTGGCCCCTTACCCCCCTGAGTATCTCAGGAATGCTGGCCCCACCCCACACCCCACACCCACACATTCCCAGGGCCCCCACAGACCCTCTCAGCCCTAGGAAGGCAGCCCCTCCTTCCCTCCAGGTCTAGGCTCCTAACTTAACTCCATCTCAACGCCATGCTCCTCCTCCATCTTTAACCTGCCAGCAGCCCTTCATCCAGGAGGCTGGCCCGCCCCTCCTCCCAGTGCCAGCGTCTACCCACCCCTCCAGTGCGGCCCCGCCACCATATCCCATCGCACCCCTCTGGCTGAATCTCAGCCTCTAGCCTCTCCTGCTTCCTCCCATCCATCCTCAGTCCCCAAGTAACTCACCAGGTGGGACCTGCCCACAGCTCAGCCCTGGGGCCTGAGGGCCAGGGAATGTCCGGGGGGGATCCCAGCGTTTGAGATATGAAGCCTGAAAACAGGAAACAGAGCCTGGCTAGGATGAGGGACAGCAGGCGGCACAGGGGTGGCCCCGTCCTCCCGCCATCCTGAACGCCGGGGGTAGCGTAGGAAAGGGCCGTGACCAGAAGCCTCTTTCTGGCTGCTTGTCTCCAGAGCGGACGCTGCGGTCCCTCTGCAGGGAGAGGCCAGGGTCAGGAGTTCGGTCCCTCTGCAGGGAGAGGCCAGGGTCAGGAGTTCAGCCCCTCTGCAGGGAGAGGCCAGGGTCAGGAGTGCCCTAGAGACGCTCCCCAGAGTGCCCCAGCGCTCCACTCACGTCACCCATACACGTCCCGCTGCTGGAGTCGTCCCTTCTCCCAGCTCCTCAAACCATCCCCTCCCACCCCGCCCTGCTCCTGCCATATTCCCAGGCCCAGTGCCCACTCCAGGGCTCGCTCTGCCTGGTCCCAGCGAACCTTCTCCCCACCTCTCCCTGGCGTGGTTGGCAGCCAAGGCCGTGGGCAGGACCCTGAGCCCTCCCTCCATCCATCTCTGCCTCGCCTCTCCATCTCCACACTCCCCTCTTCCCGGACCCTCAGCTCTGGCCCTGGCCTGGGGCCTCTGTGCTCGGACTGGACCGCAGCTCAGTCCGTCTGAAGCCAGGCTCATCACCCTTGTCCCTGGGTGATCCTCATCTCCTGAGCCACACAGGGACTCCCCAGGCATCCGCCTGCCCTGGACCTGTTCCCAGAGCCGACAGCAGGGTGGCGTGGACGACCCCTGCTGCAGGAAGGACTCAGGTTAAGGCCCAGGGAGGAGGCGCTGTGTAGCTTGAGCAGTTGTGGGGACTGGAAAAGGTCCTTCCCCCATTCCTGTCACCCCAACCACCCAGGTGCTGTCCCTGTCACCTCCTCCCAGACAACTTCTAGGGGACACGGTTCACCTGGGGGGCTTTGAGATGGGCTGGAGGAGGAAGAGGAGCATGAGGAGGGGCTGGCTCTAACCCCCGCCCCCTTCTGGCTGGCTGAGAGCTTAGCTGGCTAGAGGGGTGGGTAGGTTCTGTTTTCCCAAAGGTCCTCAGGGTAGGGCCGGAGTGCGGAGGAGGCATCAGCTGGTCAGCCCAGGGGCTGGAAGCCAGGGTGGGGTCAGGGGAGACCAGTGGGTGGCCCAGGGAGGGGACAGATTGGGTGGGCGTCCTGGCCGGAAGAGGAAGGGTTTGGCCTGACCATTCTTTGCCCCCGAGAAGGGAACACAGGCCAGACCAAGAACCCAGAGCCTCCAGGCTTGTTCCCATCTAAGCCTTTGTCCCTGAAGGGCTGGGGTACCTGAGCCGGCCATGCTCCCCAAACCCCTTCCAGCTGCAGCAGCACTGTGCCCCAACACTGCACATACCCCTCAAGGGGGTGAAATCAGACCACTCCTGGGCCCCTGATCTGCCCTGGGGGCCCACAGTGCACTCACTGCGGGGGTACCCTGGAGCACCTCCCCAGCAGGCTTGCTTCTTCTCATACAGAGCCCCCTCCTGCTCCCCTACTCAACCTTCACCCTCCAAGCCTCTGGTTCAAGGACTCAAACACCTTCCCTCCCAAGAATCATAATGTGACCCCACATATCATTCACTGAGCTGAAACAGGCAGGGTGCTGAGAAATGTACATGATCATCACATTCAAAGTTTACATTCACTCCTTGTGGTAGGTGTTATGGTCCACTTCAGACATGAGGAAGCAGGCACAGAGAGGGTAAGAAACCTGCCCAGGACCACACAGCCAGCAGCGTCAGAGCTGGGATCCAAATCCAGGCTGCTGGCAGAAGCCTCCCCATAATTCCATTCTTTTCCGAGCCCAGACGGGAAGCCCAGGGGCTCCGCATCTTCCTTTTAAAAGCCTCTCTTATGGGGGTGGGGGAGCTGGCAGGGGGTTGGACAGGAGAAGGGGACGGGGGTGGGGGCTGCCACAAAAGCATGATCAGAAGCGTGGGAACCAAGATGTGTTTACAGTCAAGAATGAGCTGACACTTCTCTCTCCTCCACCTCGAGATGCAAATCGGCTGGGCTTCTGGCCAGGCCCTGAGATCCCAGCCCTCTCTGCCTCCAAGCCCACACAGAAGACCAGATCACCCTCCCTGGGCTTCCCCAAACTCCAGCTCAGCTGGTTCCCTCTGGTAGGGAGCCCCCTACCCTCGCTGTGCCCCAGCCCCTCCTAGGAGGAAGGAATTGAGTGTAGGCTCTGGGGGAGTGGGGGTGGGGGTGGGGTTCCTGGTGGACAAGAGGATCCATTTCTATAGAAAGCAGAGAGTAAGAGTGACGGAAGTGAGATAGCAGAAGGGACCTCCCCACCACTCATTCCAGCTTCTCTGGGAAGTCATGCAGCATAGGATAACCCCTGAGCTCTGCACCCCCAACCCCTGCCCAAGTTCAAGCCTGGGTGTGATTCCCAGCTTGTAGTTCCCTCGCCTGTAAAATGGGGATGAGATGGGTACCTCCTTTGTAGGGCGTCTGTGCAGACTGAACGAGTTGATCCAGATAAAGCGGTTAGAGCCCGTGCCTATATGCTTGGTTAACATTAGCTGTCTCCATGACAGTGTCCTCAGTCCCATTCCTCCTCCTGCACCCAACATGGCCCCCTCCCCCCTTTCCCCCCCCTTCCCCCTCCCCTTGATGGTATTAATTCCAGGAAAAACTTTCTCGTTTTCTCTGAAGAACCCCCAGGATGATCCGGGAATGGGAATGGGGCCGCAAATGCTGACAGAGAGAAAGGAAGTGTGGGCAGGAGGGGGCCAGGCTCCCCCGAGAACCTGATCCCCCAAAATGATGGGCTGCCCGCCAGGTGCATCTTCAAGCCAGACACGCTTGACAAGGCAGGATGCCTGAATTCTGCCTCCCCCAGCCCTGGGCCTGAGCACCAACGCTAGCTCCTCACTAGGTTCCACTGCCCCTCCTCTCTTCTCCATCTCCCTCTTTCTGTCTCTCACCACTTCCCATCCTGGAGGACAAAGCTTCTAGTCCTATCTCTGCTCCTTACAAGCTGTGTGACCTCAGTTATAATATATCACTCAAGTCCTCTGATCCTCCATCTCCTCATCTGTGAAATGGGAGAATATCACTCCCTGCCACCTCTCAGGGTTCTGCAAGGGTTGGTACTGCTGGTTCCAGTGATCATTCTGGAACAGAACCTCAGACTAGAACCTGCTTGGTGGGTGTGTGTTGATGCAAAAACAGAATCCTCTAAGCTCCAGGGTTTCTGCCTCTTCCTTTTTGACGTTTGTCTTGTTCTTCATCAGACATTTTGCTATCTGCCTTTCTCCCTTCCCTCGTCAGCTTCTTGGCCTCTGTCTTCCTGCCTCTCTTCTCTCCTTTCTATACTAAGGCCACCATGTACAGTTGCACGGTATATTCACTGCACAGCGGCACCATTTTCGAGGGTAGAGTGGAAGCCGAACTCCAGCCACGATCCACTTACTAAAGCCATGCGTCTTAGTAAAATCAGGTGCTAAGGTCGTCTTGCCCTGTATCTCACTTGTCTGTCTGTCCGTCCTGTCTTTCTGTCTGTCTCCCTGTCTCTGGGTCTGTTTCTCTGTGGCCTTTTCTAATCTATCTTTGCCATGGAGATAGGATCACTTAGTCCTTCCCACCCAGCTGTGAGATCCCAGTCCAAAGACTTCTTCCCTCCCTCCCCAAACAGGGAGCTCTCCCAGCGGCCTGCTGCACTCCACGTGGGCTGCCCAGAACACCCATGTACGCGCTTGCACACTGAGCACAGAGCGCCGCGTAGATCCAGGCTGGCCGGGCCCTCGGCACACCAGGCATGTCTGCCAGATGGAGGAACAGGAAGCGTGCGTGTGCGCGCCAGAGTGCGCCAGGGGCTGGGCGGGAAGGGGCAGGGGTGAGGGGCCGGACTTGTGTTCTCTGTGGCTCAGGAAACAGAGCTAGAGGGTCCTAGGTCCAACCTGTTTACTCATCAGGAAATGGGACGGCTGCAGGGATTCTGATTCACACATCTATCGCGCACACACACCTCCTGGAAGCTGTCACCAGTGCCAGTCCCAGCCCTCGCCACCACCCTGGAAAGTGATGGTGATTGTCATCCCCATTTCGTGGGCGGCACAGTGGAGGGTCTCAGGTAAAATGCCTTGCCAAGGCCTGTCTGGCTGCAGAGGCAAGAGCAGGATTCGAATCTGCTTCAAAGGACAAAGCAGGGTGTGGAGGGTAACCCCTGGGGTGACACAGGCTAGGGAGCAGCGCCCCCTCAGACCAGCCTGAGATTACCTTTGGACAATGCTCTGGCCACTGCCCCCTTCTCCCACCCTCTGTGGCTCCCTACACTCCAGGAAGAACACCCAGGGGCCCACCCCCACCAGTGGGCCCAGCCTCATTTCCTCTGCCTCTGTGCTCCCATCACACTGGACAGCCACTGACCCACATGCCTCTCACACACCACCATGGCCGCTCAGGCCACCCCTGAAACGCAGGTTCTACATAGCCTCCAAGGCCAGCCTCTTCCAGGAAGCCCTCCGTGGCTCCAGCCTCACACACTCCTCCCTGCTCTCCAGGCCTTCCTGCAGGCTCTCTGCACAGTCACCATAGACCCTCATGGCCTCAAGGAGGCCAGGGTTGCTCTTCTCCCCCGAATGCCCTGAGGCCAGCTCCCAGCTGGACTTGCATCCGTCCCAGAGGCTCCACACCTACCCAAACCCCAGCCAAAGTCCTGGCACCAGTGGACCTCCCCTGGAGGCAAGCAGAACTCATCAGGCCAACCCAGGGCTTCACAGCCCCCGACATACCCCAAGTCTGCCGGACTGATTAGGCTGACAGATACCGTATCATTGATTGCTGGCTGGTGAGTCTGGCTTCCCCACCAGGGTGGACTCTCTCAAATCTCATTCCTTCCCAAGGCTCTGTGAGCGGGCCTGGGTGCCTCCTGGCTGTTTCCTCGAAACTCCCATCCTATGAGTCATTATGTTTTCATTAAAGTCAGCCTGCCTCACTGGACTGGAGCTCCCCAGGGACAGGGTACGTCTCTGCCTTCCTCACCACTGTAACCCCACCAGGCCCCACACCCAGGGCGCTGGGCACCCAGCAGGCAGTCACTAAACGTTCTCGTGGAGTGGATGGACTGATACACCCTGAAGTCCCTTCTGTCTCCAGTTAGCCTTAACTTTCCCAGGAATGGGAAAGAGAGAGAGACGCTGAGAGGCCATGGCTTCCCCCCATACCCCACACAGCAGAAATGGGCCCTTGTCCTGGGGCCCTCGACACACAATGAAGTGCGTGTTTGCTGTGATGATGGAAGGCGGAAGGCAGAAAGAACTTTTCAATGTTACAAAGCAAAAGGCGACTCCAGACTTGCCCTCCTGACCCCCAGCAGGAATTCCTCGGGGCTGGCCTCCAAGTTCCTACGGCATGAGTGCACGCAGCGCCAGGCCCTGAGTCACCTGGAGGTGTAGTGGCATGCCCGAGGCGCCTGAGCCCTCATCCGGTGCCTCCCACCCAGGGACAACGCCCCCTCACTGTCCACTGCACACATCTCCCGCTACCCAGAGGGACTGGACCCCAGGTGCCACTCCATGGGGCTAGGACGGAAGGCAAAAGCGGGAGGGCATGAGCACCCACCGGCAGTGAACGGGCCAGGCCCCAGGACTCACCCTCAGGCTGTTTCTCCCAGGACGCGGGTCTTGCTGCACGTGGGAGCTGTAATACTAATTACCGCGCCTTGTTAAATGTGTACTGCGGGTGCTAGATCCTTTTAGTTCTCCCAGCATGCCTATAAAGTAAGTGCTATTATGCCTCCCATTTTATGGATGAAGACATATCCCAGAAAGGTTCAGTGATTTGTGCCAGGCCACACAGGTGACTGAAGCCAGAGCAGGGGTTTGGGCCAGGTTTATCTAACACCAAAGCCTGTGCTGCTTTCTTTTTCTTTTGTTTTGAGACAGAGCTTCACTGTGTACCCAGGCTGGAACGCGGTGGCCTGATAAACGGCTCACTGCAGCCTCAACCTCCTGAGCAATGGACCCACAGGTGGGCACCAACACCCCCGGCTAATTAAAAAGAAATTGTAGAGATGCAATCTCACTATGTTGACCAGGCTGGTCTTGAACTCTTGGCCTCCAGATTTCCTCACACCTTGGCCTCCCAAAGTGCTGGGATTACAGGCGTGAGCCACCTCGCCTGGCACTTCCTGTGTGCTGCTTTCTAAACTCATAGTTTCTTTGGTCTCCTGACTTTCTCCCTCTCCCTGTGTCTCCACCTCCCTTTGTTCTGTCTCTAGGTCTCTGTTCTGTTTTTCTAGGCCTGCTTTTCCTCCTCTGGGCATTTCACTGTAATGAGTCTGCTTCTGCGGTGTCTCTTCATCTGTCAGCCTGTTTCCATGTTTATGTCTGTCTCTTATCTCTGTCTTTGTGTTTCTCTCTCTCTTTCCCTGTCTTCTCTGTCCCTTCCTTCTGGCTTCTCTCCTGTAGGTTAGGTGACAGGAGCCAACATTCTCCCCAGAGCTGGGATGGCCCCCCAGCGTTCCCCATGAGTCCTGGGAGGCCTCTTTCTCAAGGCTCCCTAGGCTCCTCAGCGGAGAGGCTCGGGGAGCAGAGCGTGCTGGGTGGAGGGAGGCGCACAGCAGCCCCACGACTTCTATCTCTCTCCAGGTTTCCGACTGGTGGATGGGGCTGCCCGGAGTGTGAGTTTCCTTTTCTGGGAGAGTCTGATAGGGAAGGTTGAGGGGGAACAGAGGGTGGAGAAACAGCTGCCAACTCTCAGCTTCCCCCTCCAGTGGAGAGAGAGGAAGGCAGAGAGGTGAGCTTGGCCAACCCAGCTCCATCTGCACTGGGGCACATGGTGGATGGAGATGGCAGCCCCACCTGCACTGGGGCACATGGTGGATGGATCTTCGGAGGCCTCAAGAGTGGGAAAGGCCACAGCAGGCAGGAGACAGAGGGAACAGGCGGGCTGCGCCCACACCCTGGCTCACGAGCACACACAACAGGTCCTATACCATGAACTGGGTTTGAGGGGTTCAGAGACTAGCTCCCCCATCTCCAACCATCCCCCTAGCACAAGGCCAGCTTAGGCCAGAGTTGAGAGCTGACACCCAGCCCAATGCTGCCTGAGCTGAGGCCTGGCTGAGCCTGGGAATCTCAGGCCAGCACAAGCTGTTCCAGTCCCCAGGGGAAGAGGGTCACGGCCCAGCCCCGGGAGAGGCCACTCACAACAGGCCAGAAGAGGGGAGTGGAGAGCAGCTAGGGGAGCTAGAGATGGGGGCAGGAGTGAAGGGTGGCCTTGCTGGGGCCTGGGCTCCTGGACCCCCAACACACCCACCTGGCCCTTAGCACAACCTCAGATCATCAGCCTGCCAAGCTTTCTGAGGATCCAGATGCCCCGGGGATTCATGCCGGGACCTCAAGCCGAATCCCCAGTCCTGATAACTGGCAAAGATATGAGAGCCAGCGACCTGCAAACCTGGATCCCTCCCCTACATCCTCCCTCACACGTTCCTCCCCTGTGGGCAGAGAGGTGACACTGATGGTAAACACTGACATGGGATGATAAGCACTGTCCTCAGTGTTTACCGTCTGTGTATCCAGTGAACACAGGCGTCAAAGCAGGAGACATGCTTTTGCTCACTTCAGCCTCAGCACTCATGAGGTAGGCCCTATATTATTCTCCTTTAGAAATGAGAAACTGAGGCACAGAGGTCAGGTCTCTTGGCCAAGGCCCGGCAGACAGTAAGCCGCAGGGTGGAGGCTAGCACTGCGGCAGTCTTGGCTCCAGTGTGGGTGCTCTCGTGGCTACACTTCCCTTGAGCCAAGGACAGTACCCCAGTGCCGGCCAAGGACAACACCCAGTCTTCTCTCCCCAGCCCTGGCTGCCCCCAACTCACACAGTCTGCGGACCAGGCCCTCAGGGAACAACCCGGCTAGTATTTCATCTCATTTACACGTTCATTACAGAAGGGAACCCCCAATCCATCCTCTCTGGCCCCCTCCACTGACCCGCTCCCTCTTTCACATCTCGCCATCAGTCCCTCTTTTCTACACTCCTGGCTCTGGGGTCTCAGACTCCAGAGGAGGAGGGAGACCTCAGGCCCTACACCCTTTCCCTGGGGCAGGGTGGTCTTCGGCCCCCCCTGCCGGGGGAGCGCAGTCACAGCGCAGTCACTCACCTGCCTTGGGGCCCCGTCTCTCCTGCGGCCTGGGATGGGGGACCGCCGGGGTCTGCGGGGAGGAGGGCTGACGGCCGAGGACTGAGCGAGGGTCCCCGCGTCGAGCCCCAGCCTGACTGCGGGAGCGGCGTGGAGGCGGGACGCTGCTGATCACAGGGCGGAGAGGGGCGCGGAGTGGCGGGGGGCAGGAAGGGGGTGGGAACTCGGGCGCTCGCCAAGGCAGGAAGTTTTGACAAGGAAACGGGAGCCGGGGGAGGGGAGATCCAGGCGCCCCGGAGGGAAAACTGTGTTCAGGGTGGGATCACCGAGGCCGACTCTGCGCAGCCTGGGCCAGGAGCAGAGGGGGATGAGGAGGGGAGGTCAGCGCAGGGGCCCAGGGCCCGAGTACCCCCCTAGCTTCCCTTCGCTGTGCGGCCTGGGTTACTTAACCTCTGGTGCCTCAGCTTTCCTGTCTGCAAAGTGGGGTTGTGGAGAGGAACCAAGGAGATCGCCTACGTCGGGCACTGTCCAGTGCTGCCCAGCAACCGTCATCTTATTAAGACCCCGCCCGGGCACCGCATACCACTGATCTCGGAGAGGTGGACAGGGCGAGGCCCCTCCTCTCCTCCTGCCGCCCTAATCACGCTGCGGAAGGCCGGGTGCAGTGGCTCACGCCTGTAATCCTAGGACTTTCGGAGGCCGAGGAGGGCGGATCATTTGAGGTCAGGAGTTCGAGACCAGCCTGGCCAACACGGTGAAACCCCCGTCTCTACTAAAAGTACAAAAAAATAGCTGGGCATGGCGGCGGTCGCCTGTAGTCCCAGTTACTGGTGGAGGTTGAGGCAGGAGAATCGCTTGAACCCAGGAGGTGGAGGTTGCAATGAGCCGAGATCCGGCCACTGCACTCCAGCCTGGTGACAGAGCCAGACGCCGTGCGGGCAAAAAAAAAAAAAAAAAAATAGCTAGGTGTGGTGGCGCGCTCCTGCGGTCTCAGCTATTGGGGAGGCTGAAGAGGGAGGATCACTTGAGCCTAGGAGGTCGAGGCTGCAGTGAGCCAAATCGCGCCACTGCACTCCAGCCTGGGCGATGGAGCGGGAGCCTGTCTTTAAAAAAAAAAAAAGTAACACCGCGGGAGGGTGTGACCCTGGGCAGCAGTCTTCCGCGCAGCCTCCGCAGCGGCCAGCCCCCGCCGCGGCCAGCCCCGTCTAGCCCCCGCCCCGCTGCGCCGCAGCAGCTCCTGGGCCCACCGAGCCCCGTGCGAGCGCCACCTCGCGGCCAGCGCCCGCCCCCAGCGCCCCACAGCCGGCGGGCGGGACCTGGGCGCCGCTCCCCGCCGGACAGCAGCGAACGTTCGCTCTGGTCATCGTTAGCCCTTCGGGCGTGTTGTCTCATTGAATCCTTCAGTCGACGTTGGTTTTATCATTACGGCATTGACATCTGGCGAAACCGACGTCCCCAGCGGCTTAGGACCCTAATCATTGGCAGAGCACTATTCGGTTTGGTTTTGAGAGGGAGTCTTGCTCTGCCGCCCAGGTGCGATCTCGGCTCACCGCACCCTCCCCTCCCGGGTTCAAGCGACTCTCCTGCCTCAGCCTCCCGAGTAGCTGGGATTGCAGGCGCGCGCCACCACGCCCGGCTGATTTTTTGTATTTTTAGTAGAGACCGGGTTTCATCGCGTTAGTTAACCAGGATGGTCTCCATCTCTGAAAATGTCAGAACTTTTTCATCATCCCAAACTGAAACTCTGTACCCATTAAACAGTAACTTCCACTCCCCGCCCCCCAGCCCCCAGCCCCTGTTAACCACTATTCCACTTTCTGTCTCCATAAATGTGCCTGTTCTAGGTAACCCAAACAAGTGAAGTCATAAATACTTGTACTTTGGTGTCTGGCTTATTTCACTTCTCATGTTAGTTTGATGAGGTTTGTGTGTGTGTGTGTGCGCACCCGTTTAGCCACCATTCCAATTTTTAAAAAATGTTTTTAAATTTCCATATCCCCCAAAGTTTGCCTGCTCCCCTTTGCAGATAATGTCCCCAAATTCCATTTTCACCCCTCAACCCAAACCCTGTGAAATCTCTGATCTGTTAGTCTGGGTGCGGTGGCTCACGCCTGTAATCCCAGCACTTTGGGAGGCCCAGGCGTGCGGTTGGGAGTTCGAGATCAGCCCGGCCAACACGGTGAAACCCCGTCTCTACTGAAAATACAAAATTAGTCGGGCCTGTAGTCCCAGCTACTCGGCACCTATAGTCCCAGCTACTTGGGAGGCTGAGGCAGGAGAATCGCTGGAACCCAGGAGGCAGAGGTTGCAGTGAATTGAGATTGCACCTGGTCGACAGAGCGAGAAAGAAAGGGAAAGGAAAGAAAGAAAGAAAGAAAGGGAGAGAGAAAGAGAAAGAAAGAAAGAAAGAGATCTCTGATGTGCTTTCTGTCACTGTAGGTTTATTTGTTCTAGAATTTCCATCAAAATAGAATCGTACGATATGTGCTCGCTTTCTGTGACTTCTTTCACTTATCACA
>NW_022437059.1:1201249-1271210 GCF_009761245.1 Sapajus apella | reverse complement strand
CCCAGCTAATTTTTTGTAGCTTTAGTAGAGACGGGGTTTCACCGTGTTGACCAGGATGGTCTTGATCTCTTGACCTTGTGATCCGCCCGCCTCGGCCTCCCAAAGTGCTGGGATTACAGGCTTGAGCCACCGCGCCCGGCCCATCACAGAGCTTTTCAAAAGTCCGCCAGTCCTCACCATGAGTAGAATTCCACCGTATGGACCAACTTTGTCTTGCTACCCCAGCTGATGGGTCATTTCCGGTTTGGGACTACTATGAGTGAAACTACTAAGGACATTCTTGTGTAACTCTCTCGTGGATATATGTTTTCATTTCTCTTGATTGCTACTTCGGAAGGGGATTGCTGGGTCATAACAG
This sequence comes from Sapajus apella, assembly GCF_009761245.1. NCBI lineage: Eukaryota > Metazoa > Chordata > Mammalia > Primates > Cebidae > Sapajus > Sapajus apella. Next base: position 1,270,852 of record NW_022437059.1, on the reverse strand, counting down.
CTATGAATTATTTACGTATTCTAGTTTCAAGTTGTCTAAAATGTGTAACTGAGAATACTTTTATCTGGGAAACTTCGATGTCAGAGAGAAGCAATTGATGTTTAATGGTGTTTTAAGGTATGAGAGGTGTGGGTGGGTGGGTGACGGGATGGCGCTGCTGGCTTTGGGGAAGAAAGGGAAGAATGAAAGGTTCAAGGTGGCTTTTTGGGACTTCAGTGCCACGGAAAACCTCCAGCAGAGGGCAGCAGAAACCATAGCATAGCTCAAGGGCTGGTGGCCAAAGAGTTGCAGACGATCAGAGGCCAGAGGGGACTTGAAAGTCACCTGATCCAGCACCTTCATGGAGCCCAGAGGGAGACTGAGGCCTCAAGAGGAAGAGGAACAGGTGCTCTTCCGTTCCTTCACCTGGCCAACTTGTTCTCATCCTTCTACACTCAGGCACGAAACATTTAACACACACATGGCTCTCTCCCTAGGACTCTTCAAGGACTGGGGCCAGATCAAAAGAGCCTGGCATAAAGTAAGTGCTCAATAAATGAGCCACCTTGTGCAATGCTCTTCCAGCTCCCTGGCCCCCAGCTCTGCCTGCGGGACCCAGCCATACATATAGCTAAAACGATGGATGTCCCCCGAGGCCAGCTGGTAAAGCAGATGCAGTCTCCACGTTCTCATTCATTCAGCTGTTCAACAAGCATCATTTTTTTGTCTGCCTAGTACCCAGGACACAGAGGAAATGACAACGACGATGCCCATGATGATGATGATGATGATAGCAACTACTAACTTTTGGGTGGGGGATGGGGGTGCACCGCCCTCTAGCCCCTAGTTACAAGGGCTGCCCACAGGGGGCAGGTGGCTCTAGGTATGCACAGGCAGGGGCTACAGCCTGACTGCAACTGCTAACTTAGCAAACCACTGATTACCTGGTAGTATTTTAAACCTTTAAATTTAACTTAACTCCTACTGATTACCAGGTACTATTTTAAACCTTTATTTAATAACTTATTTATAAGAGTTTCCTGCTAATTGGGGAAAGAGTCAATTATTCATTGAATAAAGATTTATTGAGCACCTACTATATGCAGACATTGGGGCTACAGCTATGAACAAAATAGACAAGATTTTCTGCCTAAATATAGACAATGGGGAAAAAATGAAGCTAACATTCTGTTAGTGGTGGTGGGGAAGGGATGGTAAAGACGCTGACTCAGGAAAATTGTGACACATTAGATGAATAAAAGAACTATCATTTTAAAATAAAGAAATCAAACAGGGAAGAGGATAGAGAGTGCTGGGGTGCAATTCTTGGAAAGGTGGTTAGGGAAGGTGCTGTTGAAAAGGTAACCTCCAGGTAAAGGAGACGAAGGCGGGATCTATGCAGATTTCTGGGGGAGGAGCATTGCAGGTGATACAGCAAGTCCAAATGCTGTGAGGCCAGAGTGTGTGCCGTATCCAAAGAACAGCGATAATAGCTCTCTTGGGGCCGGGCGCGGTGGCTCAAGCCTGTAATCCCAGCACTTTGGGAGGCCGAGGCGGGTGGATCACGAGGTCAAGAGATCGAGACCATCCTGGTCAACATGGTGAAACCCCGTCTCTACTAAAACTACAAAAAATCAGCTGGGCATGGTGGCGCGTGCCTGTAGTCCCAGCTACTCAGGAGGCTGAGGCAGGAGAATTGCCTGAACCTGGGAGGCGGAGGTTGCGGTGAGCCGAGATCGCGCCATTGCACTCCAGACTGGGTAACAAGAGCGAAACTCCGTCTCAAAAAATAATAATAATAAAATAAAATAAAATAAAAAATAATAGCTCTCTTGGGAGCGTGGAGCCGAGAGAGTGATCGGGAGCACGGTGGCAGACACTGAAGACAGAGGTGTAATGAGGGTCAAATTCCTTCAGGCCCTCCTAGGCTGTGGTAAGGCGACTCGATTTTGCTTTGTGTGAGATGGAAGCCATTAGAGAATTTTGAGCAGAAGAGAGCCATGATCCAACTCAGATTTTAAGAGAAGGGTTGTTGTTTTGAGAATAGGCTGTAGGTAGCAACGGTGGCAATGGGGAGACCAGTGAAGAGGCCGCAGCACGAATCCGGGTGGGCGGCCGTGGTGCTGAGGAGAGCGTGCAGCACGTGGCAAGGGCTAACAGAGGGCAGCTGGGGTCAGGGTGCGGTGCCTCTTCCCTCCGCGGTGGGAGGGAGCTGTGAGGAGTCCTAGGCTCCCGGAAGGGGCTGGAGGGGGCTCCCTGAGGCTGTGGCTGCGGAGAAGCAGGAGGCTGCTCTCACGTTCTCCCGCACACACTCACCCCAGGAGGCTAAATGTCAGCGCACACCATGCACACCACTCCAAGTCTCACCCACAGCCCTGCAGGGATGCTCTAGCCAGAACACAAGGATGGAGGAGGGAGTGGCCTCTGTCCCCCAACGTGGCACAGGTGGGTGGCTGGCCTGGGGAGGGGCTGCGAGGAGCAGTAAGGTCCACTCAGGAGAGTCCCATAGGGATAGAGCATTCTTGCTTCTGTCCTTTCCTCTCCCACCAAGCTTGTCACAAATGCCTGGCAGTGGTGCTGATGATAGCGGTGGACCTGGCCACTCACAGGGGCCGTGTGCATCTGACCCCTCCCTCACCCTCCTGGGTCTTAATGTGTGTGTGTGTGTGTGTGTGTGTGTGTGTGTGTGTGTGTGTGTTTGTGTGTGTGTGTGTGAAGGGGGCGGTCTCTGAAATGTAAGCCAGGACCCCCAAGCTACCTGCCTTCCTGCCTGGCCTTCCCTCCATTTCAGGCTCTCAGGTCCCTGCCCCTGGATGGGCCCTGGTCTGAATCTGCCCACAGGGTCCGGACCCCACTCTGCTTTCCCCCTCCCAGCTCTGCCTCTGGCCTGCCCGCCAGCCTGCCTGGCACTAAAACTCCCATCCCTCTCCACCACCCCCCACTCTAGCGGTAATCACAGCTCAGCCCAGACCTCCCCCTCCTGTGAATAATTGGGGCTGATTTAGGGGCTATCAGGGGAGAAAGGGGGGGCTAATGGAGTTCGTGGGGGGCCGCCCTGGTGATGAGGGGAAGGTTGAGAGGCAATTAGCAGGGCTGACAGCCTCAGGAATCACCTAATGCGCCTGCCCGCAGGAAGGGCTAGTGAGGGGCTTGTGGGGAGGGGCGGCCTTCGTGGACTTGGACTTGAGGAGGGATCTGCCCCTCCCTCAGCAGGAGGTTAAAGAACACAACAGGAGGGACCTCCAGAAAAAAAAAAAGGAGGGCCAGGGGCAGGAGCAGGAAGGCTGGACGTGGTAGGGGCACTAGGGAGGGAGGGAGGCTGATGGGGTGAGGCAGAAGCTCCTGGTCCCCCATCGCCCCCAACACACACACACACACACACACGTGCACGTGCACACACACTCACACACACACACACACACACTCACACACACACACACACACACACACACTCTGCTGTGCCCCGGCTGAATCCTATCCCTCGCTGGGGACCAGCTCCTGATTAATACCAACATTAGCCCTGAGCACTCACCCCTCCCCGCCTCCTTGTCATTAATTACCTCCTCTCCCAGCCCAGCACAGGGGACCCCAGCGCCTCTGGGCGAAAGAGCCAGAGCTTCTGACCCCCTGGCCAGAGAAGCCACCCTACTCCCTCCTCCCTGCTTCCAAAGAAAAACGGAGGGAGAGAGGAAACAGAAGAGGGAGGGAGGGAGGGAGTTGTGCCTTTCTGTTCCCAGACCCTGCTGCTCTCCCCTCAGGGTCTTTCTGCAGTCTAAGCTCCATCCCCAACCCTGGAGATGGTCAGCCAGGAGCTGGAAACTTCTATCTGGAACTGCCCATAGGGGGCCCTCCCTGGAGGAGTTGGACAGCCAGATCCCTGAGTCCTGTCCCCAGCCTGTAGCCCCTCTGATTTCTGATTAGGAGCACGAATTTGCACAGATCCATGCAGAGAACTGAGTTTACACAGACCTTCTCACAAGAACCGTGAACACACAGACACAAAACCAGACACACTGGGACCAGAATCACCCTGGGTGGGAAGGGGCGACACGCTCCGCCGTGAGGTACCCTTCGCCACCACACATGTAATCACATCAAGAACATCCCATTCAAAAGAGTACCAGACGGCTGCCCGGAGGTGTTCCGAAGCACCCGAGTGCCGGAGGAGCACGCAGGAGGCTGGGGTCGGTGGCCAGCCTGTGTACACGAGCCTGGGGCAGGGAGTCCTTCCTCCCTCTTGGGTGGCCATCGGGAACCACTGTAGCTCCATGGCGAAACTCCCCCTCTCTTTTTCTCTCTCTCTCCCCCTCTCTCTCTGTCTCTCACTTTCTCTCTCTCTTTTTCTGTCTTTCTGTGTGTGTCACACACACACATACACACACACACCCCCACACACAGACTCAACCTTAAGCAAAGTGTAGTAAACTGAAATCAAGCCCATTCCAGTCCAGTCCGCTCCCTGCCCAGGGCGCCACGCCCTGACGCCCCGCTCAGCCCAGCCTCACTCCTGCCTCCCGGGACCCTCACCTCCCAAACTGTCTCTGCATGTCTTCCTTCCAGTAGACACTGGTAGCCCAGCACCCACTCCGGGATATGGGGAAGGGGTTCTGTGAGATTCTTCCGAGCCCCTCCCAACACCCCCGTGAGCCCCGTTATGAGACCAAGTGAGCCTGGAGACCTGGCGATCGATATCCCTCAAAGATGAAGACGCTAATAACTTTATCCCCCTTGTCCTCCAACTCCAGCCTACATTAGCTCTGACCACAGGCCCCAGGCAGCTGGGACCTGCCGTGGGCGGGCCTGGAACTGAGTAACCCCTTCAGATCCAGGTGGGAAGCATGAGGGTAGACTGTCGGAAGGAATTCCTGGCACTCAGGAATGGAGGCCACCGGGACAAGGGATACAACACCTTGGAAGCATGTTTCCCACACCCGGGTCCATATCCTTGGAGACCTCAGAGACAGATCTATGAGGATTTGTAACCTCAGAAGTGTCCTTCAGGGGTACAAAAGTCCCTGTCCAATCCCTGAGGGCTGCCCAGAGGAGGTGAGCTGAGAGAGAAATTCTCACTAGGGAAAATCAGGGAGTAGAAGAAGAATAAATGGGGGACAAAGGGCCGGGGAGGCTGGAGGCTCTTCCTGCATTAGGGCCTTCTGGCTCAGCAAAGGGACATGGAGCCCACGGGAAGCCCCTTCCTCACCTCATGCTCTTTGCAGCCCCAGGTCCCCTGCAGCTGGAGGGAGTGGTTGAGATCAGGGAATAAGAGCTTCCCTCCTGCAAACACTATCCCTTCACAGCATACAGCCTGCCTCACCCCCACATGCCAGGGCTAGGGCCTGCGCTGGCAGGATAAAGAGGAGGCGGGAGAACAGTGAGGGAAAGGAGGAGTGGGAAAGAGTGTTTTTACATAGCAGCCACTAAGGCCAGGCCTACAGGGAGCGCTTTCCGCAGGGGACTTGTTTAAACCTCATAACAATCCTGTGAGGTTCCTGCTATTATTACCCTCATTTTGCAAAGGAGAACACCAAAGCAGAGAAAGGTTGAGTAACCGGCCCAATGTCACACAGCTGGTAAGTGGCACAAGCAGACTCCAGAGCCTCAAGGCTTAACTACCAGGAAACACAGCACTTTAAGAAGAGGAAGGAGGGCTGGGCGCAGTGGCTCAAACTTATAATCCTAGCACTTGGGAGGCTGAGGCGGGTGAATCGCCTGAGATCAGGAGTTCGAGACCAGCCTGACCAATGTAGTGAAACCCCGTCTGTACTAAAAATACAAAAAAATTAGCTGGATGTGGTGGCAGATGCCTGTAATCCCAGCTACTTGGGAGGCTGAAGCAGGAGAATCGCTAGAACCTGGGAGGCGTGGGGGCAGAGGTTGCAGTGAGCCGAGATTGCACCATTGCACTCCAGCCTGGGCAAAAGAGTGAAACTCCATCTCAAAAAAAAAGAAAAATGGGAAGAAGGAGGAGGAGGAGGAGAAGGGGGCCCAGTTCAGTGGGAGGTGGGCTCAAGAGCCTCTGGTCCCCAGGACTGGGCTGGAAGCGGGGCTCATAGAAAGCACGTGGCCTCTGGAGCTCTGCTTCTGTGGCTCTCGGGTTCTGTCCTGTGCCTCAGGCTCTCTGCCATCCTCTCTGTTCCCTGCACATGCAGGGCTTGAGTCTCTGCAGGGCTCTGGGCAGCCTCTCCTCTCCGCCCCTCCTTGCCCCCGGTGGGCTCCTCCTGCAGCTCTGGCCTGTCTTGTCTATCTCTCCAGACTTCAGATCTCCCTCCTGTCACCACCCCAGAGCCACTGCTGCTCGAACTTCCCATCTTAGCACAGGAGTCCATCAGTGCTGGCGTGGGAGCAGGAGACAGAGAGATCAGTCTGGGAGGGTACAGCTGCTTAGAGCAACGGGACCACCTCACTCCCCAGTATCCCAGGAGTGCCAGAGTCGCCCGGTGGTTCAGCAAGCAGTGGGCTGAAAGTCTGGATTCCTGGGTCCTGGCCCCTACCAGAAGAATCCCCCTCCGCCAGCCCCGCTGGGCAGCTTGTCCAATGCTGCTTCAGGAATTTGGCAAGACAGGCTCTCTCCAGCAGGTGCTTAGAAAGGGCAGGGCCTCTACAGAGTCTCTGCGAGGCTCCAGACTGTAGTCTAGAATTCTCTCTAGGCTCTCTCTTCAGCCTGGGGATCCAAGGGGGCATGGCCGGCACACTCGCCACAAGGCTGTCCCAGCACTCTGCCTGTCCTTTTCCTGGAAACCCGGACAGATGCTGGCTTTCCTGTCAGGAAGCCAGCCCCCGTGGGAGCAGGGCAGGGAGGAGCCAGAGCCTCCTTAGGAAGGCTCAGGGGGTTGAGGGTGGCCTGCACGACCAGATCCTTTAGAGACCCCATCCCAGCACTGGCGGCCCCCGGGAAGCCCCATTGGCCTCTGCACCACTGAGTCTTTCCTTGCAGAGTAAGTGAGGAGAAGCTGGCAGAGGCTTGCTTAGACGTTCCAGCTTCTTTCTTCAGTGCTGGGTGTTCCTGAGGTGTGCACCACCCTTTCTGAGCCTCTGTCTGTCAACCAAGACAGCGCTCTCTGAGAAGGAAGGGGCCTGAGCCAGGTTGAGGGGAACCCAAATGTGCGATCTTTACAGCCTCAGGTTGTTGTCCTGGTCCCAGACCCCCAAGGGGTCCGTGGGGCTGCATTCCATTGATGCCCCAGCAGCCATCCGTCTCTGCTGGTGCTCAACCCCTGGGGTATGTTGGGGCGGGGGCAGCTAATGGACTTGGCACAGCCAGGAGGTAATTAACAGGGAGGGGGCAAGGGCCACAGAGGGGTGGAGGGGGCACTGTTAATGACAGTGGAATCCAATAGCTATGAGTGACTGGTGAGGGGCTCGTCTGTGTGTGTGTGTGCATGTGTCTGTGTATGTGTGTGAGCGTGTGCACGTGTATCTGTGTGTGTGTGTGTGCACATGTGTGCGTGTGTCTGTGTCTGTGTGTGCACGTGTGTGCGTGTGTCTGTGTATGTGTGTGAGTATGTGTGTGTGTGTGTGTGTGTCCGTGTTTGCACATGCATGTCTAGGCTGGGTGGGGATAGGCCAGGTTTCCTGTTGATGTGCACATCTGTGTGTCCATCAGTGAAGGGGAGAGAATGGGGTGCTTTCAGGGGAGGGAAATATGGGTGCAAGCCCCCTCCTCACCCATCAAGACAAAGCCCCAGATCCAGATCGCCTGAGGGGATTGGAGTGCCAGGTTTCAGCCCCTGCTCCCAGATCAATGAAAACTATCCATTTCCCTCTCCCATGCTCTCCCAGAATCTACCTTCCCGGTCCAAACCTTATTCCCAGAATCCCTCCCCTCACCTGCCTCCCCACACCTGAGGCCTGATAACCTTCAGAATGGTTCACCTGCCCTGGCAGCTCCCTCGTGCTACCTGACCTCCAAATCAGCTCTTTAGTGATGCCCCAATCCTGCTCCATATGGGGCAAACCTCAGGTCCCCTCCTGTTTCTACCCACAGAGCCTCCAAGTCTGGATGTCCCATCCTCTCCCAGCCCCTGCATAGAGGCTCAAAGGGCAGAGGTGAGGGGACAGGTGAGTAAAACCTCCTGCGGAGTCCATGATGTCCTCCCAAACCGTCTCCGACTGAGCCACTGGCCTACCTGTGTCTGTTGGCAACACTGGTCTCACCCTCTCTCCATGTGGTGTCTGCTATGTCTGTGTGTCTGCCTCCATCTTTCTCTCTATCTGCATGTCTGTCCTGTGTCTCCCTCTGCAGTCTCTCTTCATGTAGCCATGTCTGTACATCCTGTCCCTGTCTCTCTCTACACTGTCGCTTTCTTTGCATCCACCCCTGGGCTCACCTGTTGGATCTGATCACCCAACTCTGCACCCCGCACCATGTTCCCAAGCCCTTTCCTCCCGATGGCTCCCACCTGCTTTAAGCACCACCCCCCATGGGGTGATTCGGCACCAGCCCCACCCATACTGGGCAGGAGAGGAAGTCCTGTGAACTTGGCCCTTAGGGCCAACCACACACACACACACACACACACACACACACACACACACACCCCAATCCCCCTATCGATCAGCCTGCAGCCCTGGGTCAGTCCTCTATTAGCACTAACCAGCCTGGACAAGAGGCAGACACACCACCGGGCTAGGCCTAGGGGTGATAAGACACAGATTGAATCATGGGGGTGGGGATGGGGTGGGACTGGCACCCAGGGACATGAGACAGCCGTGTGATTAGCCCTGAGGAGCCATGGCAAGCTTGCATTATTGCAGGAGCTGGGCAGCTGATTGGATGTGATAGGACTGAGGGTGGCGGGGAAGCCGCTCCTCCCTGGCTCTGGGTGGAATGCAAGTCTTTGGGTTAGGGAAGGTAGAGACAGGGCCCAGGTGCCCTGACATGACGGGGCCCAGGCTCTGTGCTGACAGAGCCTCAGACCACTCGGTTAAGGCCAGTGGTGTCCCAAGGGACAGAGGAGAGGGGAGACCTCACCTACTCCCTTGGAAAGAATGGGACAAGGAGATGGCTTTGTCCTTAGGACAGCCCCTGGCCTCCAGATGCTAATCAAAACACCTAGAGCCAAGAACAGTAACAGAGGGGCAGGAAGAAGGGGTCCTGCCTCCATCAGTCCTTAGTCCAGCTCCCTCCCTGCTCTGCACACACACACACATGCACACGCACACGTGCGCGCACACACGCGCGCACACACACACACACGTTTCTCTCTCTCATCCACTTGTTCCACTGCGTGCTTGCTCTGTTCCGGACACACCAATAGAAGGAAGACACCCCATCAATGCTTCCATCCTGCCCACCATCCCCCACACTGTGGCACCAACCTTCCTGAACACGAGGCACAAACATCGACAGGGTCTCAAGGTCTGGGACGTCTGACCAGAGGCTGCCTCGCCCGCGGCTGAGCCAGGTGACCATGGGACGGGGATCCAAACTATAGTCACAAGGTGAGAGTGGCAGGTCCATGGAGAAGGGGTAGGCATGTGAGGGAAGCCTGAGTGGGGGAGCACACAGAGAGCTGCCCCCCTACCTGAACCCCAATGCCTCCCTCCTGGAACGACGTCACCCCACGAACAGGCAAGAGACACAGCCAGGGGATAATAAATATAATTGCTATGACGGAGCCTTGCCTAGAGAAGCAGGAGCATCCTCTACTCCCAGCCCCCACCTGTCCCCTCCCGCATGCTGAGGGTGAGTTAGATGCTTTGAGATCACCCTGGGGCTGCTGGGAGCTATAGGGGATGCTGAGGGCAGGCCCCCGTATTCCGGCTAACCACTCCCAGCCCCTGGGCCAGCCCCCTAGCCCAGGACATCCAGGTAGACAGGAGGTGCCTGGGCCAGGGCTTGCAGGCGGGCGTGCACGTCCTTGATGCTGTGGCGTTGCTGGGGCTCCCGCTGCCAGCAGCCTCGCATGATGGCATAGACCTCTGGCGGGCAGGCCCGTGGCCGCTCCAACTCACGTCCCTGCGTGATGCATTCGATCGCCTGGGGCCACCAGAGAGAAGAAGGAGAAAGCACACTAGGCCGAGGGCTGGAGAGTGAGGCCAGCCCCAGCGCCCCCACTGAGGCTCCCAGGGCAGCCCACGCTGCTCATCTGGGCTTCTTAGCCAGTAATCACCTGAATGGGCACAGTGAACCCCAAGATTCCTTTGTGCCCTGACACTGAGAAGTGAGAAGGATTAAGCCTCTCCTCTGGGAAGCTCGGGCTGGGGTAGGATTGCCTCCAGAAAACTGGGATCAGATCCTAAGTTGCCAGGTGGGTTGAGTAACGGGAGGGGATGAGTGCTTATCAAATCCATCAGCTTAGTGTTGGGGGCTGAAAGGAGGAGAAGAGCCCTCTGTCTCCCAGCTCCGGAGGGAGAAAAGAAAATACCGCAGAATTGCAGTTAAAGGCTTTGAAAAATAGCTGGCTTTCATTTTAAAGAAGAGGGCAATCCCTACTTCTCCCTTCTCTGGACACCACTCTGTGGGACTAGCTCTCCCAAAAAGAAACTGCAGCAAGACAGATCAAAGTTAGACTCTAGGAAGAACTGTTAAAAGCAGCTAAGGAATCCAAAGAAGGAGAAAGGGTGGCAGGGAGAGGCTGGAGAAGGGGCCTGGAGCCTCTTTTCCCCTTCTTCCTCCCTCCCTAGTAGAGGACTTGGGTTATGGGCGGCACTAATTCCATTTCTTCTCTCAGTGCTTAAGAAAATTAAAATCTATAACCCTCTCCCCCACCCCACCAGCCTCCGGGGAGCAGACTGCATTAGGAGGAGAAATGGAAACTGACAGCTTCGAGCCAAGGAGGGGGTGGGGGCAGCTGCTCTGGGAGACAGAACACCTGGGGCCTGCTCTGGCAGTGGCCAGCTAGGAGGGCAGGGGGAGGGGGTAGGACTGTCGTCTGATAGTCTAACTTCCAGCCATCCTGCTGCAGCGCTGGGCCCTCGTGCTGAGATCCTCTTTGCATGCTGCTCCCTTCCACTCCGATCAAACGCAGCTGGGGATGGGGGTCTGGCTCCATGTACAAACACTTTGAGGTTTCCCCAGGGGTCAGTTGGGCCTGGGCTTAGGACAGTAGGTGCAGGCAAGAACAAGGGAGGAAGAGAAGAACGGGGCTGGGGTGGAGGGGGCACAGAGTTGTCACAGTGCTGGAAAGAGCACCCCAACAGGCTGTGGCAGAGGGGCAGAGGGGGACTGAGTTCCCTGAAAAAGGGACCTGAAGGGGCATGGAAGGAGGTGGCCAGCCATGGGTGACCGGGGGCCGGGGCTGACCTCGGTGTTGGAGAGCTGGTACCAGGGCTGCTTGCCGTAGGTGAAGATCTCCCAGAGCACCACGCCAAAGCTCCACACGTCGCTCTCGGTGGTGAACTTGCGGTACAGGATGCTCTCGGGCGGCATCCAGCGGATGGGCAGCATGGTGCGGCCTCCCACCTGCCCCGGGGCGGGCGCCGCGTCACCTTCTACGGCGCCCGGGACCTGGACCGCCCATCACGGCACAGCCCGCCCCAGCCCATCATTGAAAATAAATAGATGTGGCTCTCCGGGCTGAGAGAGAACAGCTGAAAGTGCTGTTTCCATCCAGGATAGCAAAGGAGACAGAACCCCCTCCACTGGGGGCCGAGGAGGTAGGTTGAAAACCAGAGCCAGTGAATCTCAGACCCAAGCGGGTGTCCTAGCAAGGGCAGGCTCTCTGTGGGCTTGGGATCCAGGGTGTCTATAGTTTGGATGCAGGGGGAGGGGTTGAGGATGAAGGACCCTTACACGGTAATAGTCGGTGCTGTAGATATCCCTGCTCATGCCGAAATCACCAATCTTGACCACCAGTCCCTGGCCCACCAGACAATTGCGCGTGGCCAGGTCCCGGTGTACGAAGTGCAGACCCGCCAGGTACACCATCCCCGCAGCCACCTGGCTAGCCACGGCCAGCAGCTGCCCCAGACCCAGGGGGCCTGGAGCCACATCCTCCCCACCAGCCAGCAGCTTGGCATCAGGCCCATGGGATCTGTGAACAAGTAAAGGAGAAGGGATAGGCTGGGAGGACAGAACCCCCAGGAGCCTGAGGAAGGTGATCCCCAGCGGTGGGTGTGATGGGAGAGGAGGCTGGGTTCCTGGAAGTGGAGGATGGAGAGAACAGTAGAGGCAGCGGTCTGGAGGAGGGGGATGGAGGAGCAGAACAGGCATGTCCCCCTCCAGAGCTTCCGCCGGAGACAGCCCACAGTTCCCACATCTGTGCCTTCCTCTCTGGCAGCTCCTTGAACTTCAGACGCCCACTGGCCCCCACATCCCTTGCCATAGACACGTCAGACTCAGCCCTTGCTAATCAGAGCTCAGTGTCTTTCCCCAAGCCTGCCCCTGCCCCAGGGAAGAGACCCTCCTCACCCAGGCAGGCCCTGAAGCCAGGGAGTCCTTGATTGTCCTGTCTCTCTCCCCTCTGCCCTGAGTGTCCAGCCATTTGTACAGGGTCTTCCTTCCTTTCCAAGGTGTCCAGGATGCCCGTCTCCCCCCACAGTGAGCACTCGGGTCAGTCCCTGCCATCACCTGTATTCCCCTATGTTCCTTCTTCTGAACCTTTGCCTGAGCTGACCGCTTTGCCAGGAATGCCCTTTCCTGCTAGCCAATCTTCTCATTCATTTAGTCAAGGCATTTGTTAAACACTTGCAGCGTGCCAAGCACAGGGGCAACAGTGCGGAGTGTGATTCAGATAAGCAGGTCATGGCAGTGCAGTGTGAGGGGCACCTGACGAGCACCATGGGTGGCAATGGAAGAAGCCAGGGAGGGCTTCCTAGAGGAAGGGACACCTAAGCTGAGAGTCAAGTCCTGAAGCCACTGGAAGGGAGCTGAGGCAGGGAGGGGTAGAGTCTGTGTGTCTGTCTCCATCTTTCTATGAAGGGAGGGAGGGCCAGTGCGCCAGGCGGAGGGAACTGGAAGTGCAAAGGCCCAGAGGGGAGAAGGAACAGATGGCCCCTCCTCAGGGAAGTCTTCCAGACTCACCTGTGAGCACTAATGATTCCCTCCATGGATTCCCCCAGTGGTCCATCCAGCATCAGAGCCTCATCTCCCACAGCCTGGGTCCCAGATACTGTTATGTCCCTAGCCTTCGTCCCCAGGACCAGCACTAAGCCTGCGCCACGTCTTGGAGCAAAGAGATAGGTTCCTCCCTGGCGTTCTCCTGCTCCTCTGTGCCGGTCTTCCTCCACACTCAACCTTGGGTCTGGCCTTGCCTCTTGCTCTACACCCTGCTCCCTCCTGGTCCACAGGATAAGCTCAAGACTCAGGGGTCCCTCCTATCTGAGTCCTGCAGCAGCCTGACTGCATGAATGACCCATCACTCCCAACCACACAGCGTTGCTCATCCAGATCCACAGCCCCCGCTCACTGTCCCTCTGACTGGTGAGGAAAGTGAGGTCAGAGAGGAAAGTTACTTGGCAAAGAAGGCTCAGCTCATAAGTGGCAGCTGATGCCAAAGCCTCTTCTCCCTGCCTTACAAACACTGCCCCATCCTCACGGGAGCGATCTCATCAGGGAAGGGCTCCACCAAGGGAACAGGTGCCCATCGCATGGGGGTTGAGAGTAGGGGCTGTGCCTGCGGTCACAGCGCCCCTGGACCATTCACTACCTGTATGCACTCAGGCAAGTCTCGGAACCTCTCTAAGGCTTAGTGAAAAAGGCATGTTTCTCGAAGCTACTAAAATTATCAGCACAAATAGAGAAACATATCAGAGTTGTTCTGTCCAAAGCCAAAGAAATGAATTTTTTTGTAACTTGCTTCAAGTATAAATTGCAATATATACCTGGACGCCATAAAAAATAAATGCATATTTGTATTACTATACAAAGTATTTTTGTACCAGCACATAGAACCCTAATAAGAACGAATTGTAGAGCCAGGTGCAGCTACTGGGGAGGCTAAGGTGGGAGAATCGCTTGAGCCCAGGGGTCTGAGGCTGCACTCCAGCCTAGGCAACAGAGCAAGACCCAGCTCTAAAACAATAACAATAATAAATACATTTTTAAAAATAAAAAAAGAATAAATTGTAAAGGATATAACGTAGCACCTGAGCATAGAAGGTGCCTGATAAGTGCTTGTTACTGTTGTTCCTATTGTCATTATTAAAACTGCCACCCTTACAGGCCTGGACTTTGTGTGCCGCACACACATGCACATCCACCTTCTGCGAAGCCCACTCACCCCAGAGTTTTAGCTCATGGCCTTGGCCATCGCAACCCCCTGACTGCTGACACTTGTCCTTTGCAAGAGTCACCCCCCATTCACACATCTGCCTCCTCTATCATTTCAGAGCTCCTTGGGGACTTGGGGATGGGAATGTGCCTTCCTGATCCTTCTTGGTGCCTCCCCTTGGTTGGAAAGACAAGCAGGGATGTGTTTAATCAGGGAGGGATGACGGGGCCTAGAGCCAGGGGCCAGGGGCCAGCGCCAGGGCCAGGTGCTGGTACCGGAGGAAGCGGTTGAGGTCCCCATGCCGCATATACTCAAAGACCATGAGCAGGGGTCGGCCCTCGGTGCAGACGCCGAAGAAGCGCACGATGTGCTGGTGCTGCAGCATGGTGAGCAGCTCGGCCTCGCGCTGGAAGTCCTGCCGGGCGCTCTCCGACACCTCCTTCAGTGCCTGCATGGAAAGGGCAGGGACAGGACTGGGTGGGGGCCCAGCCCTCGCTGTCCATCAGTGACACTCCAGCCACGTCAGCCGTCAGCATCTGTCCCCACTCTGTCCTGAAGTGATGGAGCTCCTGGGGGTGGGACCCAGGCCAGCGATGTCTCCTGGGCAGGGTCTCACCTTGACGGCCACCAGCATCTTGTCCTGCTCAGGCAGGAGGTTGTGGCACTCGGCAAGGAAGACCTTCCCAAAGGCGCCCTCGCCCAGCTCCCACTTGAGCACGATGTCCCGGCGCTTGATGTGATGAACACCTGAGGGGCTTGCAGGGTCAGGTGGAGCCCCAGTCTCGGGACGGCTGGGGTTGTAAGGGGGGACTGTCTTGGCCAGGCTGTGTGCCACACAAGGCTGCCCGGACAAGGGGCTACATGGGGGCTGAAATTCACCAAGCTCCATGTCTTAGTGTGGGGCTGCATCTGCCCGAAGAGGACACGGTGCGGCGTAGCTGTGGCTCCGGGTGGGGCTGCTACTAAGAGCCAGGCTGAACTCAGCCTGAGAATATGACAGGGGCTATGGCTGGAATAGGGCTGGAAAGGGAGGGGTGGTTCAGGCCTCAGTGGGTAAGGTCAGCACACGCACGCACGAGCGCGCACACACACACACACACACTCGCCCCTGCCCTTGACCCAGCATAGCCCCTCACAGGCATCACTGAAGTATTGTGGGTTCTCGATGATGTGGCCTTGGAGCCCAGAGCCTTTGCCCTCAGTGGGGGACAGGGAACTGCCACCCAATGTCATGAAATGCAGGGACATGGCCAGCCCGTCCTCTGGAGCCAGCACAGCCGGGCCTGGGGAGGAGACACAGACACATGGAGGGTTTGCCCACACCTTGGCCCTTCCCACCCTTGCCTGCAGGGTGCCTGGTCACCCCCACCTTGTAACTTGCAGGGGAGAGACTGAGGAGCTAGGGAGCGAGACAGCAGGCAGGGGGAAGGGGGCACCACCGCCTCTCCCTGTGCTGGCTCCTGTCCCACCCCTGGCCCCATGGGCACCAAAGAACTCCCCCCTCACCCCCACAGAGCCCGGACCTCCCAGACCCACTTAGTGCTTGACTACAATCCAGCCACCAATTAGCAGCTGCCGCCTCTGAAACTACCCCAGCACCAGCCCGACACACACTCCTGCACACACTCACACAAGCCTCACGGCCAGGCCTTCATTTATACACCCCCACACACTCACACGCCCTGGAACTCCCGTGTGGACAGCCCCGAGACAGAGACACAGTCAGGAAGAGCCCGTAGAAACCAAGCCAGGTGAACAGACAGACAGACAGCCCTCTGCAGCCCCAACTCACGGTTGATCCCAAACTTGCTTCTCCGTCCGCATTTGTTGAGCACGAGGAGCAGCGTCGAAAGGAAGAGGCAGGCAAAGACCGCCAGGCCCACGGCCACCGAGACCTGGTGGGGCAGAGGAGAGGAGGGCAGGCAGCTAGACCCGGGGCTTCTCCTGCACTCTCAGAGCCGCCCATCGCAAGCCATATCTTTATCCGGGAGCCCAGAGCCAGGCCTCCAGACCCGCCTCCCCTCCCCTGGGGACCCCCGCAGTGGCTGTGATGGTGGCAGACAGAGCTCAGGCCAGAGGGTAGCGATCTCCCGGTTCCGACCAGAAATGGTGCGCGGATGAGCCTCCACCCAGCCTCCCCATCCCAAGGTCTGCGCAAACTTCTACTTCCTATCTCACCCCAAAAGGTGTTTCGTCCTTCTTCTCCACCGGGTCTCCAGATGTGCTGTTAGTGTCTGTGGGGACACAGGGCAGGAAGGGTGGGCCTTGGTGCACCCTGTCGCCTCTAGCAACCCCCCAACCTTGCCTCCAGCTGGCCTCTCGGGGATCAGCTCAGCTGTGGCCTCTACCCCGGCCTCGGTGCCAGAGACCGGGCAGAACCTGCCCTCCACCCGGGGCTACTCACCCACTGGCGAGAAGGAGACTGCAGCAGGAGGGAGGAGAGAAAGCAGTCAGAGGGAGGAGGAAAGCAGTGAGTCCCCTGTCTACTCTGGGGCTCATTCCTTCGTGGGGCGAGGGTGGGATGGAGGTGGGCTGCTGGGCCTCAAGGGAGAAGATGCATGTGACCCTTTTCCAGCTGGGCCGTGACACCCTGGCGCTGTCTCCTCAGCCAGCCCACAAGGATGGAATAGCTCAGGAGTTCAGGAGTCCTGGCTCGGGGAGAGGGTAAGCTGGACCCTGGGACTCCAGACTCCTTTCTGTCCGGAACCAGGCACTCCAACGTCTGGGGTCAAGGCCATAGCAGGAAGTTGGCTGTAACCCAGGTGGAGCCCAGGAGTGGGGGCAGGGTTCAGGATGGCCCTCGCACCGGGGATGGGGTCCTCGGGGTTGAACTCGAAAGGGTTGTCCATGAAGGCAGCCATGACGGAGGCGGCGGCCTGGCCGAGGGGGTTGGCGGCCAGCAGCGTGTAGTTGCCGTTGTTGACGTGGGTGGGCTGGTTGAGGCGCAGGCAGCCGTGGCGCACGGTCTCGTTGGCCGCCGGCTCCAGGAACTCGGTGAAGATGAAGCTGGTCTCGTTGAGCACCGAGCCGTTGAAGAGCCAGCGCAGAGACGGCGCCGGCTGCCCGTCCACAGAGAAGGGGATGCACCAGTGGTGCATCTCCACCGCGTCCTGCAGCTCCACGCTGGCCGGGACTGTGGGCCGGAAAGAGCAAAGGAGGTCAGGGCGGCTGGGGGGCGCCTGGCACAGACCCGGCGAGTCCAGGGGCAAAGCCAGTAGAACCCGAAACCAGGGGACAGGCCTGAGAGAAGCCAGTCAGCAGGCCCTAAGAAATTCACCAAGGAGAGATGTTTTGAAGAAAGTTGACAATACATTTTAAATAAATCAGGCAGCAGGCATATAAAATTTAGAGGCTTAAAGAAAAAGCGGCCGGGCGCAGTGGGTGGCTCGTGCCCGTAATCCCAGCACTTTGGGTGGCAGAGACGGGCGGAGCACAAGGTCGGGAGACTGAAACCATCCTGGCTAGCACGGTGAAACCCCGTCTCTGTTAAAAATACAAAAAACTAGCCAGGCACGGTGGCACGTGCCTGTAGTCCCAGCTACTGGGGAGGCTGAGGCAGGAGAATCTCTTGAACCCGGAAGGCAGAGGTTGCAACGAATCGAGATCGCGCCACTGCACTCCAGCCTGGGCAACAGAGGGAGACTCCCTCTCAAAACAAAAAAGAAAAGAAAAGAAAGTAAAAAGAATGTAAGTGGCAGGCCATAGATAAGTCACAGCCCCAGAGAAGTGGGGTACCAGCTTATGACAATTAAACATGGAGTCTTTTGGGGTAAGGAATCTAGAAAAAGTCACTGTAACTAAGCTGAAGATGGGTCAGGGGGCCTAACAATCAAACAAGCAAAAAATATCTATAGTTACATTTTTTGGAAAAAGCCGGGCACAGTGACTTGCTCCTGTAATCCCAGCTACTCAGGAGGCTGAGGTGGGAGGATCACTTGAGGCCAGGAGTTCAAGTTATGATCCTAAAGCACTCCGGCCTGGGCAACAGGCTGAGACCCCATCTCTTAAAACACACACACACACACACACACACACACACACACACACACACGCGTGCGTGCTTTGAAAAAAGACATGGGTTTAAAATAGACCCAATCTGGTAAAAGCGAAAACCCCTCAATGATAGAAAAAAAGTGTATGTCTGTATAAATATATAGATAGATAAATATACATATATATATATGGCATTCATACACAGGAATATTATTCAGCAATGAATTGCATAAACTACATATAGCAACTTTCATTAATGTGGATGAACCTTATAAAATGTTGAGTGAAAGAAACCAGATACAAAATAATACATGCAGTATGATTCCATTTATGTAATGTACAAGAACAGGTAAAACTAAACTCTACCGATAAGAAAGCATGTTTGAGAAAAATTGTTTTTAAAAGTAAGGACGTGGTTACCCTGAAAAAAGTCAACATGAGATGGGAGAGGGGGATGGGACTGTGACTAGGGAGAGGTGTTGCAGGGGTCTTCTGTGGTGCTGGTAAGAGTAGTTATTGTTTAAAGTATATATATATATTTTTGCACATTTCTATGAATATTTCGCAACAAAAGAAGAAAACTGGTATAAAGTAGAAAATTTAGGATAATTTGTTGGCTGACCTAGAGAAATTAGGCAGCGAGCCTAAAGAGGAACTCAGGAGGAGAACTTCCTCTTTTGAAACTAGGATTCGGGGAGAAGGATCTGAAGAGGGACGGGCATGAAGAAATACTTTGGAGCAGTGGGAACAGCCAGGCAGCTGGTGTTGAGGGCCTCAGGTAGCAAGTCTTGGGCAGGAGGCCAGAAAGAAATCCATCTCCGTCCCTCTGGCCTTGACGAGCCCCCAGGACTTCCCCCAAAGGATCAGGTTTTCATGGGAATCTAGAAACAGCTGGGAGGGAGCAGCTGTGGAGACGCACATCCCACCCTTTCCTCCAGCCCCCCACCCTGCATCCTCTTTTGAGGGAAGAAGAGATGAGTGGGGGGTGGGTGCAGGGGCTGCCACTGAGACTCACAGGAGACGTTGACCTGAACAGAGACCTCTGCCCGGCCCACATCGTTCTCTGCCCAGCAGGTCACGTTCTTCCTGTTGAGGTCACGGGTGACATTGGCCAGGGTCAGTCCCAGGGATGGCAGACCCCCAGATTTCTAGATCAGGGAAGAGAGAGGGAAATCAGAAAGAGCTTTAGCCAGCTTGGGGTGGGGGCTGATGTCTTTGGAGAGCCCGTCTGGCTCCAGATGGAAAGGAGAGGAGAACTGGGAGAGAAGAAGAGGGAGAGAGGGGTGGGAGAGAACGTATCAGAGAACTGCTTCCTCCTTTAGGTTTGTTAGTTGACTATCTCTTGGATCACATTTTTTAATTTTATGTTTTATTTTTGTAGAGACCGAGTCTTGCTGTTCTGCCCAGGCTGGTCTTGAACAGGGTCTCAAGCGATCCTCCCGCTTTGGCCTCCCAAAGTGCTGGGATTACAGGTGTGAACCACTGCACCCAGCCTGAATCACATATTTAATTATCTGAAAAATCTAAAATAGCACCAATAACCTCAAAATAGGCACAAAATACCCCAAACTGAAACTAAAACCAGCCATCTGAGCAGCTAAACAGACATCATGAATCCCAAGTACCAAATTCGTACCCAGCTCATTGGAGACCCCACTTGGACCTCACCGTCTATTCATTCCCGTTTTACACGCAGTTCTAACAAACTGAATCTCAGCCCAAGGAAGATCAGAAACAAAGAGACAGTGCAAATAGCAGGGCGGCCGCTAGAAACAACAGCAGCAGTAATGCCTCCTGCAGCAGATGAGGTGAGGTTAGACAGGCAGAGCGACTTGATTCTGAATCATCATCGGGGCTGACTCAGATTGAGTTTCTCTTCCTAGGAAACCATGGATTTGTCATGTATAAGTTACATGATATGACGATTCTTCATCTTGCTGAACTATGGGTTTTTGTTTGTTTTGTAAGCTGAAGAGGTGAGCAAATTATCTTCTGACATTTTACAAAGAAATTTTCACCAAATGATGAAAATAATGAAGTGGTGGACAAATCTCATTTATCTGAAAACTTCATAAATGTGAAATTCTTTGACCACATGCCAGAGGAGGTATGGTTTCCCCAGGCTTCCATCGGAATATGTGAGTTCAAAGGTTCCAGCAGAGTTCCAGCCTTTTGTACAAGCTCTGGGTTCCAGCCATCTCGAGAGGAAGCTCTGCCCTGCTCTCTGCTCCCCTTGGCTGTCCCATCCCCTCCGCTTACTGTGGGGCCAATAACTCTTCCCCTTGAGCTGCTCTGCCGTTCCTTATGCTCTTAACTGAGAGGCAGCAGCCTCTTTTCCCCTCCATTTAACCCAGTTAGGGTGTAATATATTTTTTTTAAGAAGATAGACTCTGGCCAGGCACGGTGGCTCACGCCTGTAATCCCAGCACTTTGGGAGGCCGAGGCAGGCAGATCACAAGGTCAGGAGTTCAAGACCAGCCTGGCCAATATGCTGAAACTCTGTCTCTACTAATAATACAAAAATTAGCAGGGCCTGGTGGCGCACGCCTGTAGTCCTAGCCACTCGGAAGGCCGAGGCAGAAGAATCACTTGAACCCGGGAGGCAGAGGTTGCAGTGAGCCGAGATCATGCCACTGCACTCCAGCCTGGGCATCAGAGCGAGACTCTGCCAAAAAGAGAGAGAGAGAGAGAGAGAGAGAGAGAGAGAGAGAGATTGAGAGAGAGAGATAGGCTCCAGCTTTGTTGCCCAGGCTGGTCTCAACCTCCTGGTCTCAAGTGATTTTCCCTCCTTGGCCTCCCAAAGCACTGGGATTACAGGTGTGGGCCACTGTGCCCAGTAGGGTGCAACTTTTGTATAGGTAGTTTCTAGACAACACAGATGGTAGCAAACATGTAAGTCTCTCAAAGAGAAAGCAAATCCTGGAATTGCCCCAAACAGAGAGTTGATCTAAGGTCTCTCCATGCCTGGTCCCCTCTCTTTCACCCACTCCAGGCAGCTTTGCTTTCTGGAGGGGAAGGAACCACTCAGGGCTAGTGGCCCCTCCACCATGTCTGAAGCCCCCTGCTCAGCGCCCCCATGGCTCCTCCCTCAATGTGGTTCCAGGTGCCTTCAGCAATTCTGGGGTTGACTCTCCCACCAAAGTGAAGGCTCCCCAACTGAACACCATGCTCCCAATCCCCAGGCACACACCCCCGGCCCCTGCATATCCACTCCTGCTGCCCAGGTAAAGCCAGTTTTTTAGGTGGGCGTAGCCCATTGTCAGCTCCTGTTGACCTTGTCAACAAGGCCACCGGAGTTAGCTGTGGCTACTCTCATCTGCCCATCGCCAGCCTAAGGACAAAGGACAAGGCCTGGGAAGGTGCCCAAAGACATGTCTGGATAACAGAGATAGAGGCCAGAGAACGCCCACGGGCAGGCAGGACATCAGAAGGCCGTCATGTCCACCTTCTCAGCTCACAGATAAAAGCAAAGTGCAGGCAGATGAAGGGACTTTTCTGAAAGTCATCCGAATTAATTAGTGAGAGAGCTGGAGCCCGACCTGTGCCTCCCTTACTCAAATGTTCCTCACATGCCCAAGAGGATGCTGCTTCCAGAGTCTCCAGAAAAAAGACCTCGAGGCCCCCAAGAACTCACCCCGATGCAGTACCACTGATATTGTGCCTCCTCCTTGGGTCTCAGTTTCCTTATATAGAAAAAGGATGTACGGGAGGGATGGTCTATTAGGTTCCTCTCAGCTCCAACATGTAAGGGTTCTGTGACCCTCTCCCTTGCAGCCAACACCATGTTTCCAGAAAGAGGTCTCAAGTCCTGGGGCTCTGTTGTGGCTTGGGGTCCCTGCAGGGCCAGTGACCACCCCGAGGGTGTGTAGGTGCCCTGGGCTGCCCACAGCACAGGCCTGAGCCCTGTGAGTCTAAACCATCTCCGTGCATCCATCCCTCAGCCTCTGTGTGCTCCTTATTCGTTGTCTCTTTGCTCCACAGTGTGTCTCTCTTTCTGTCTTTGTCCCCTGTGCCCTGCCAGGACCTCTCGGGGGCTGCGGGCGAAGGGCTTCTCACCATCACTGTGGCTGACTGCTCCAGCTCCGTGAGGATCCAGCCGGCCTGCTCCAGGCCCCGCCCCTCCACCTGGCACCGCAGTGGCACGTCATCCCCCACATCCACGGAGGCGTTGGGCACCTGGACCTTCAACGTGGGCATACCTGGCCACCCAGGATGCCCGAGGGCCAAGGGGTGTTAGAGCTGAGAGTGGCCCCAGGACTCCACTGCAGGGTGCTCCTTCCCCCACCCTCCTCAATGACCCAAAGCCCGGGTCATGTCACCCAGGCAGTTTCCCCCAGCCTTGCTAGTGCCCGTTCCCCAGGCCCTTCCTGTGCTTGCTCAGTGCCCTCTCCCCCAGGCAGGTAGCTCTCTTTCCCAGCCCCCTTATGCCACCTCCCACACCTGGCACCTACCACAGCTGGCATTGGGCATATGGGCCAGGGGCCCCAGCCCATGACACTGCAGCTTCTGTTCACGCACTCCGCCCAGTCCCTCCTCCTCCCAGCGCTGTAGCCAGCGCAGGGCACAGGAACAGTGCAGAGGGTTCCCGGACAGGACCCTGGTGGGCGTGGGGGACACCGACAGAGTCAGGGAAGGGGCCTGAGAGGCCACAGGGGATAAGAGGGAGCAGTTAAGCAGCAGGGAGGATGGTCTCCAGGTGAAAGGGAGGACACAGAGGTCTTTCTCTCTGACTCCAGTAACAGGATGTTATTCAAAGAAATAGGCCAGGGGCAGTGACTCACGCCTGTTGCCTGTTAATCCGGCACTTAGGGAGGCCGAGGCAGAGGATGGCTTGAGCCCAGGAGTTCAAGACCAACATGGGCAACATGGCAAAACGCCATCTCTACCAAAAAACAAATAGTTCAAAAATGAAGGAAATAGAATGCAGAACATGGAAACCAGCTGATGACTGGGGGATGCATGGGCTGACTTACCCCAGGCTCCCAGGTGACAAACCAGGAAAGGGCCCTCAGCATGGTGACAAGGAGGGAAGGGCACAGCCTCCCAGAGTGACCCAGAGGCCTTAAGTGCCTGCCAGGTCCACATGGAGCCTTGCTGCCCCACTCACCCTGTGCAGGGTGCCCAGGGAATGTGGGCAGATGTGCCGTGGACACACAGCGGGCCTTCGGTCTGCTCAGCCAGGCCCAGCACACACAGCATCGGCCATCCAGGCCAGCTCCCCAGGGAAGCAGCCCCTTTAACGGGTGGTCCTGCAGCCTCTGCTTGGATTGATGTTTCACTGGCATGCACACAGTTCCCAGAGACCCCCAGCAGTGCCATACAGACACAGTGACATGCCGTCCCGCAGAGCCAAGCGCATCCAGGCACACACACACCTGCTGCTCTTGCCCCTGGAAGTGCCCTCACTCACAGTTCCTGTAAGGAGAGGCCCTGCACAGTTTTCCAGGAGAGAGACTCCAGAGCATTGAAGGAGAGATTCCTGCGGGTGTGGAGACACAGCAAGACAGACCCCTTGAGCGACCCGACCTCACTCTGACCCAGAATGAGGGAAGGGAGGAGTGAAGAAGGAAGTTGACATCTGGCTCCCCCTCCCCAGCCTAGGCAACAAGAACAAGCCCTGGAAGGCAGTGTGTGTGGATGGTGGGGAGATGGGGCTGTTGGGGGGGGGGGCGTTTTGAGTTCCACTCCTCTCCCTGGAACAACAAGGGTTAACCCCACTTAACCCCCTCCCCAGACCCCAGGGAGGGGGATCTGAAGGATCTGAAGGAACAGCCGTTCCTCCCTCCCCCACTGCTTTGGCCCCAGCTGGCAAAGTGCTGAGGCCACAGCTGGGGGAAGGGCTCCATCTGTGCTCCCCTCCCCACAGAGCCCAGGACGGGGCCAGAGGAAGAGGGGGAGGACTGAGGCTCCCACACACCCTTGCCCCTACCTGACCACAAGGAACTCAAACCACTTCCTCAGGTCCCCTCCTCCTCCTCCTTCCGGCTCCTTCTCAGGGACTAAAAGGTCAGGCAGGAAAGGACCCACACCCCCAGCCCCTCTTTGTAGGGATGGAGAAAGTGAGCCCAGCAGGGCGCCCGGCTCCAGACCACACAGGAAACTGATGTAGGAGCCCCAGTGCCCTGTGCTCTGTGCCAGGCTGCCTCTGCTGGAACCCTCTGTCTCTGAGGGGCCTACCCTGACCCCTCTCCTTTCCTAGCCCACCTAGGATGTGTGGTGGCTGGGTTGGAGAGGTAGCACCACACAGGGACCAAAGGCACAACCCACTCTAGAGCTAGAGAGAGTGGGGTGTAAGTTCCGTCCTGCCACTTACAGCTGTGTGACCTCAGTTCAGAAACTCAACCTCTCTGATCTCAGAATTCTCATCTATGAAATGGGGACAAGAACACTCTCTCTCTCACCAGGTTGACTGTGAGGAGTGCCATTGAGCACATGTTTAACTGAAGCCCCAGTATAGATGTGATATGACATCACTTTATTTTACTTTGTTTAATTGCTGGACCCAGGAGAGTTTAGAGGACCCAGCACACCTCCATGAATGTCAGCCCCGCCATGCGTCCCGTCTCTCCACCTGCTCATGTTGGGGGACAGGGGAGCTGAACTCCCACCCTCAGAAGGCCAGGGAGGGGCTGCCAGGGACTCTGATGGTCTCTCCTGCCAATCCCATGACCCGCTCTGTCCTCCAGCAGGGGTGCCCAATCCCCAGGCCACAGACTGGTAATAGTGCCACTGTTCCCCAGCCTGGGCAACAGAGGGCGACCTGACTCTTAAAAAAAAATAAAGAAAAGGACAGCAAGGAAGAGAGGCTATAAACGGTAATATGTGGTCTGTTAGGAAGCCCCCGCATAGCGGGAGGTGAGAAGTGGTGAGTGCGCGTTACCGACGGAGCCCCGCCTCCTGTCCATCAACAGCAGCATTAGATTCTCATAAGAGCGCAAACCATACTGTGAGCTACTGCGCATGCGAGGGACCTAGGTTGTGCGCTCCTTTTGAGAATCTAAGGAATGCCTCATAACCTGAGGTGGAACAGTTTCATCCTGAAATCATCCTCCCCTCCCACACCATCCGTGGTAAAATTGTCTTCCATTAAACCAGTCTCTGGTGCCAAAAAGTTTGGGGTCCGTTGCTCTACAGGAGGGATAGCTATGATCCCCAGGAATGAGGAGGGTGATAGTGGCAGACCTAACACCCCAGCTCCCAGGCCGTCCTAGGGACCAAGTCAATGCGTCCCCACCAGGAAGGGGGTGGGAAATGGAGTCCCAGCCAGAACCCAGGAGTCCTGCTTCTGCCGCTTGCTCCCTTTGCACTGGTACATGTCTGAACCCTGGGGAGAGAGAGAGGGCAGGCACCTATGGGAAGTGTCCTTGCAGCATGAGGCATGAAGCATGGAAGTGAGACGGCAAGAAGGACCTCTAGCTGGCAGGGTGAGAGCATGCCGTCCCTGAGGGAGATGGGAGGAAGCCCCAGGAGAATGGGTGAAGTGACTTCCCTGACAAGGCTTGGACCCTCCTCACAATCATTCCCTGGGGACAGCCAAGCCCATTAGCAGCCCAAGTCTGGGTGTCCTCCCCCACCCCCACTACCCAGCACTGGCCACTTACAGGCGACTGAGCCGAGGAGTGAAATGGAAGGCATCTGGCGCCACGAAACGGAGACCACTCTTCACGATGGTGCTGGGGAGGGGTGCCCGAGGCTCAGTCCCCAGGTCTCAGCTCCTCTGGGCCCCTGGCTCTCCCTGATATCCCAGCCCCCAAGTCTCCCGTGCTGAACTCCTCCCCCTCCCCAGGCCCTTCATTGTTTCCTCAACTACTCAAGACCCCCAAAGCCCTGAGCTTCCTGACCTCTCCCAGTCCCTCAGTCCTCAGCCCCTCAGGTCCTCCCAGGCCCTCGGACCCTGACTTTCTGGTCTCCCTTCCTGGGCCCATGCTGAGCTCCACACCCACAGTCCCCATTTCCCTCACAGGTTTCTCAGCTCCCCCAGGCCCCTCAGGTCATGGAGCTTCAGATGCTGCAGATGCTGCTGGTTCTCGATGTAGCTGTGGGGAGAAGAGATAAGAGTCACAGGGCTCAGGCCCACACTTGAGTTCTCATGCCCTCCTGCCTGCCTCCCTCACAATACACATGCACGTGCGCACATGCACCTCACAGGCACACACATATGCACCTGTTCAGACCTGCATCCACACTTACACGGCCATGCACACACAAATGCATACGTGTGCACAGAGACGCACCTCCTCAAGTCACGCATGCACATGTGTGTCCATGAACACACACGCACACACACATGCATGGATTCCCCACACCCTCACATATATGCACTCTCACATACCTCTTGCACACACGCACCCACCCAGCCAGGTGTGCACATGCGCACACACAGAGGCATAAGCATCTGCACAGATGACGCTCATGCACATGCACACATGCACGTGTGCTGCGGGAACGCACTCACACAGGGACACACAGAAACAAAGCTGGCATACATCTCCCACGCGCACACACACAAGTCCATTCTCAGGTCGGTGTTCTGCTTTTACATCAGGCGTCCCTGGCACACGCTCACCAATGGGAGGTCATGCTGAAACACTTGCTTCCACAAAGGGCTGAGGCTCATCCCTGCCACATTTGCTTATGCAAATGTGTGTTCCCAAACATGCCCGGGCTTACCTGTACTGCTACACACACACACACACACACACACACACACACACACACACACCAGCATCTCTGCACCCCCATAGCCTCTGACCCCTCTCCACACCTGAGCAGCAACCCCCACTCCACCCAAACCTCCCCCACCATCTTTTCAGCAGATCAAGCAAGAGGCTTAGAGGCTATCCATCAGGGACCCCGAGGAGGGACCCAGGAAGAGGAGAGGGACAATGAGAGGACGCAGTCAGTGTTGGGGTGGGGAGAAGAGGCACAGACTGGCTGACTCCCACAGCAAGAGAGAGAGAGAAAGATGGAGAGGCTCAGCGAGGAGGGTGGGGGCAGAAGGGCAGAAAAACAAAGAGAGAGTGAAACAGAGACACTGAAAGGGAAACTGACAGGAAGAGACTGTCAGAGAGATAGCGGCAGGCAAGAAAGAAGACAGATGAGGGAAGGGAGACAGAGAGACAGAGAGATAAGGACAGAGAGGCACCGACAGCAAGACAGGGAGACAAGAAAGAAAGAGGCAGGAGCAGGCATTTGGAGCTGGGGGACAGCTGACGCCCTGGGCCCTGCCTAGCTGCTGGATCTGACGTACCAGGGAGTTCCTGAGAACTCGGCTGCCCTGCAGTGGCATGTTAGTGTGCCCCCCCACCCCAACAATACACATGTCAGGGGCCCCTGACTCACTGCCAGTTCTCAGAACTCTCTCCCTCTACCCTCTCACTTTCCCTAACTTGCAGGAACCAGGACCAGCCTGAGTGACCCTCCCTTCCTCCTTTCCTCCCTTCCCAGCCTTGGCCCCAGCAGGACAGCAGGATCAGGTCCTAAGTCTCCCTGTGGACTTAGTGGAGGCCTAGAAAGTAACCTCCACTGACTCCGAGGGAGTCACCCCCAGCACCTGCCCAGAGGGTTTCAAGCTGGAGGGACCCCGGGAGGGAGTGAGAATGCAGTGGGCTGGCAGGGTGTGTTCGAGCTGTCAGGCCAGCGTGCTCAAAGCTGCCTCAAAGCTGCCTCATTCGTTTGGATTCATAATCAATCTGTCTATTCGAGTCCATTATCTGCTCGTTAGCTCTGCGGGCGAGGGAGGAGGGAGGGGACTGTGGAGGCAGTGGGGAGGGGGTATCAGGCTGCAGCCCCACCCAGGGGGACATCTCAGCTCATGCCTGCGGACTGCACGCCACCTAGTCCCCAGCCCTGACCTGTCCACTCCCCCTACCACTCCCATCCCTACCCTGCCAGATCCACTTGGGGTTTGGAAGGAGTTGGGAAATGTGAGCCCTGATGGGGAGCACTCAGGAGTCTGGACCCCAGTCTGAAGGCCCAGAGTGATGAGAGAACTGGACTAGGACTGGCAGACCGTATCTCATGCCCCCTCCCATCATGCAGAGACCTCAGCCAGACCGAGACCAGGCCATCTCCTCTACTCCTGGTCTCCCTAGAGCCATTAGAGAAATTGAGTACCTTCCCGTTAATTACCATGAGATAACCCGAGTAACTCAGTGCCAATTATTGCAAGCTGCTCAAGAAACTTCCAGGCAGTGATGGGCTCCACCTCGGATACCTTCCAGTCCATCACTGCACGAGGCTAGGGTTCCTTGTCCACATTTTAAACCCCAGGCCACAGAAGGAGAATTTTCTAGCAGTTCCTCCCCTCTTCTAGATGTCTCTCTGGCCACAATGGCCATATGTAATACTCAAGTATTTTCCAGTCATCACCATGTGATGCCTGCATACCTCCAGGCCAATCATTATTGCATGCTCCCATAGGTTTCACCAGCTGCTAAAAAGTACTTGAGTATTTTGTAACCAGTTCCTGCAGAATGTCAGAATCCTGCAGAATGCTGAAGCTTCCTCCCAGTTTCGTGCCCCAGAGGGAGGAGGGTCTCTCAGCAAGGACACTGACTTCCCACCCCAGGTAGAGAGTCGAGGTTGGAGAGGGAGATGGGAGTGGGGAGAGAAAATCCAGGAAGGGGTCCCATTTCCCAGATCCAAATCAAGGGGTCCTGGGACAAGGAATGGTAAAAACGCAAAGAGGAGAGCTCAACCACCCAGCTACGCTCCTCACCACCTCCCACCAATGCCAGCTCAATCCCCAATTCCAGGAGAAAACCTGAGGTTGCCTCATCATAACAAGGAAGTGGGTGGGGGCTGGCAGTAAGGGTGACAAACTGGGGACTTCTCCGCACCACCCTTCTCTAGTGGGACAGGGCAGGGTCTCCTGGCTGAGCTCCAGAAAGTGGCTGTTAGACGGCTGGGCTCTTTCAGACCTGGTCCACGGTGATTCCCCACTCGATCTCCCTAAAGCCGGCTGCCCAGCTGCGCTGAACACTAGGAAACATCCAGGCTGTCACCATAAAGCTTGCTAGGGCAGCGGCGGCTGCGGAGGAACGCCAGGGCACCGCCGAAGGCTGCGTGGTGCCAGCCCTCCACCGTGACGCCTTGCCTGACCCAGCAAACAAGCGGCGAGTTAGCGCCCTCGGGGCACAGCAATGCCTGCCTGTCCCCGAGCCCCCGAGCCCGCCGAACACTCACAGCTCAGTCAGGTTCTCTGCGCCGGGCAGGTGGTGGAGGCTATCCAGGGCACCATCCCGGGTGCATCGCAGTCCCGAGGGACCGTGGGGGCAGCAGGCATCGGGGCAGGGTGCGGCGCCTGCAGATGCCAGCATCAGCCAAGCCAGCAGGCTGCCCGGCCCCGCAGCCCAGCTGTGCCAGCCAAGCTGCCCGCGCCGTCCACCTCGCAGCATCGCGGCGGCGCCCGCCTCACTCTGGCCGGGCTGCCGTCTGTGCGCTCGCAGCTGCAGCTGCCGGGCCTCCCCCGACATGTGCGCCGGGCGGTGTTAAAATACCCAGCCGCCAGGAAAGGGCGGAGCCAGAGGCCCTCGCCCGTCCCCGCCCCGCCCCTTGTCTCCACCCCCTTTCCTCCCCTCTGACGCCCCCAACTCCGTCCCCTCCCCTGTTAGGGGCCCCCAGCGTCAACCTTCTCCCCGAGGATGCCCCCAGCTCCGGGAGATGCGGAGGGGCTGCTGCAGAACGCCTGGGAGGTGTCTGCTGAGGCTGGGAGTGGGAAATTGATACGTTATTTCTCCCAGCTTAAAGCAGCTGCATTTTTACATTTGGAGAGGCGGGGAGATGACTGAGTTAGTGAAGGTTGCCGTCCAGGTCATCCTAGCCAGCCCCAGCCTCGGCGCTCCATCCTCACGGCGCAAGTGCCGGGGGGAGAGCGCATGTCACCTGGAGTAAGTTAGGTAGAACACTCCGAACTCTAGGACGAAAAGGAAAAGGATTATAAAAGGATCAATTGCAGAACCTGGGAGGAAGACACAGACCGGCCAGAGAAAGGGAAGGGGTCACCTAATTCGGCCCGAGGGAGTCGAGAGAGCCAAGACCGCGCCTCCAAGAGAGGCCACAGGGTGGCGCGAGAAGCCCGCGCGCAAAGGCGCAAGCTCCCCGCCTGGGCCGGGTGGCTGGGGGCGCGATCTGCAGCCCCCCACTGCGCAACGCTTTGGGTCCCAGCTTCAGTCCCTGACCCCGGCCAGTCAGCGCTGGCCCCGGGGCAGGACAGGGCTAACATGGATCGCCTCCCTGACAAGAGCATCGATTTATTCGTGAAGAAATTAATAGGTCTCTTAGCTCCTCGGACGCAGGAGCCGCCCGCTTGTGGAGCTGAGGACCCGTCGGCCCCTGGAGGCCGCGCACCTGGAAAGCCCCGGGATCTCCAGCACCCAGGGCAGCAGAAGGCTGGTCCCAACCCCTCCCACCTCGCCAGCCTCTGTGGCTGCACGAGCCCATCCGTCTCGAGCTGGCGAGAGCGAGGGGGAGAGGGATCTCTCTTGGCGGGGGGGATAGGTAAGGCCCCAGGGAGCAAGCGAAGGACAGCCTCCTAGAGGGTCACGGTTCTCCTCTCTGCCAAGGCCCCAGCACGGACGGCCCCCCAAGTTCCCGATACAGGGACACACAGACAGACCGAGAAGCCTGAGCTCAAGAAAGTGACTAGACGAAGGCAGAGCCCCGCACAGTGATCGCCCTCTTCATTGAGATCTTGGTCAGAACCAAGGGACTAGTCGGTGAGGGAGCCTGGCACTAAGGGGTCTCCAAAGAGGACAGGGCGGCCTCCTCGGAGGCTGAGAGAGGCTCCAAGAAGCCACGGGCTGTCCAGGTTCTCCAGGGTCAAGGCTGTCAGAAGCCACCCCGCAGATGTCAAGGCGCCAGGGAGCAGAATCTAGACACAGGGCTCCCCAGAAGCCCGGGAGTTGGCTGACGCTCCGGCTGTGCAGCCCACTTGGAAGAAGCCTGCGGTGGGCGCAAGGGGTTGGGGGAACCCGTCGCAGCCGCAGCGGATTTTGGGGACGCTCAGTTCTTGACCCACCCTCCCTCTGTATTTTGGCCTTATTTCCCCAACAGATCTCTTCTCCCCTCAGTTGTCAGGCTAAATATTTTGGCTCGGCGGGAGGGGCGGAGTGAACTGAGAGATCCTTGTGAACCAATCTGTTTCGGCGGGGGGGGGGGGGGGGGGGGGGGGGGGGTTGGGCGCGGGCTGGGCGCGGCCGCTGCGTGCCCGCCCTGGGAGAGACCGCAGCCAGAGCGGTCAGCCAGCACTGGGGGCCTTGCGCCCAGAAGGATCCAGGGAGACTCCCTGTGGAGTCCCATGCTGCCCTCCTTGGGAGCGTCCCCAGCCTTCTGCTCCACCCTCAGGGTTGGCCGACCTCTTGGCCTGCCTTTTGCTCAGAACCCTGTGTCATTTTCTGCCTCTGAAGGTCCGAGACTCTGCCCATCACTGTCTGCATCTCTGTCCCCATCTCTGTCTCATGCTGAGCCTCTCTGTCTCCACCTGCCTGTCACTATCTTTGTGTCTCTGTGACTCTCATTTCTTGTTTTCTGTCTCCTGCTGCATGGAATTCTTTGCCTCTGCCCCTGCCCCCTCCAACTCCTATCTGAACCCTGGTCTCTGTGTCCCTTAGGGCTTGTCAAACCCTTCTCCCCAGAGCCACCGGGAGAAGAGCCGGGACTGGACACAAGCCAGGACTGGGACAATGGCAGTGCCCGGTCTGTGGCCCTGGGGAGCATGTCTGCCTGTGATCGTCCTCTCCTTGGGACTTGGCCTGGATACACTAGAGGGTGAGTCCCCAGAGCTGGCTCCCAGACCCCTACCTCTCTCCCGGCCAGCTGGGAAGCCAGACAACTGGGCTTCCAGCCACAGCACATCCGCTTACTCTGCACTGGACCGTGGAGGCTGCGGTTAGCTCTCAGGAGAACTGCCCAGCAGGAGAAGCAGTGAGTTCCCCGCATAAAGGTGTTTTTCCCTCAGCTCCCTCAGAGGGCAGAAGGGCTTCAAAACGGGAATGAATAGATATCTTCCATCCCTACTAGTGAAACTGCAATCCCAGTAAAGCTTGCCTGAAAACCAAAATAAGGCTGTGAGTGTTAGAAGTCATCTCTGGGGCCATGGAATGGGAAGAGGCGGGGTGGGACAGGGAGCTGAGAACCAGGCACCATGAAGTAATGGAGGCAATGCTGCAGACAGGAGACTGCGCTCAGAGGACTAAGGGTGAAGCTAGACTGTGTCCTGAGTGCCGGCCTCCAGGGCGCCGTCCTGTTGTCCTGTGTGTCCCCCCCTCCTTAGGGTCCAATCACTATGGGGAGGAAGGCTGGTTCTGGAGGAAGACTGCTTTTCCTCAACTGCTTTTCCCAGGGCCTATCCCCCAGGCTAGACACTGCCCATGAATAGGTTTTAGAGAGTATGGGTGTGAGGCCAGGTGCAGTGGCTCATGTCTGTAACCCCAGCACTTTGGGAGGCTGAGGCGGGTGGATCACGTCGTCAGGAATTCAAGACAGCCTGGCCAAGACAGTGAAACCCCATCTCTACTTAAAAACAAAAAAAAAATAGCTGGGTGTGGTGGCAGGCACCTGTACTCCCAGCTACTCAGGAGGCTGAGGCAGAGAATTGCTTGAACCTGGTAGGGGGGAGGTTGCAGTGAGCCGAAATCACGCCACTGCGCTCCAGCCTGGGCAACAGGGCAAGACTCCACCTCAAAAAAAAAAAAAAAAGAAAGAAAAAAAAAAGAGAGATGGAGAGTATGAGGGGGGGGGGGTGGGGGGAACTACATAGACTAAATGACCCTCATGGAGGTGCCGGGGACCTGATGGAAAGATGAAAAAGAGCTGAGGGTGGAAGCTTCAAAAAGGGAAGGATTAAGGGGTATCCCTTCCCCAGTCCCACCATTCCCCTCCAGACTGAACCAGCTCAGGAATCCAGTGCTCAGCGCCTGCCCGAGGGGTCCTGTGATGCCCCTCAGACTGGGGGCTTCCAGGGGTAGGGGAGTCTCCCCTTCCTATGGAGACGGCAGAGTGATGCAATGGGCTGGGTAGGAGGTCCCCTGAAGGGTGCTAGTCACTGAGCCTCTATCTGTAAGGCACAGCACCACTCCCCCAGCCACTGAACCCCCCCTCTCCCGCACAGCAGATGCCAGCTGGGAGTGTGGTTGTCAGGACAAGAGCACGTCCTTGGAGGGGTTAGTATTTGTTCAGGGGACCCAGATGTTCCATTCCCAGTGCAGCTCTGCACAGAGCCAGGTCCTGAGGGAAGGCAGGGGTTAATCTGTGAAGGTTTTAGATTTGTTTTTCCAAATGACTCCCATCAGGGGAGCCCTGGAGAGGCAGGGGCATGATGGGAAGTGGGCGCCTGAGAGAACCCCCATCTGCCTCGCAGAGCCTGATTGGCTTTCGCCTGGAAGGGATAGAAGTGTTTTCTCATTCTCTCTCCTTCTATTTTGTGTGTGTGTACCTGCGTGGGCTCAGTCACACACACACACACACACACACACACACACACAGAGCTGCTGGGCAGAGCCAAGCTCAGGACCATTAATGACAACAGGGAGAAGATGTGAAGTCACCCCCAGGGAGCCAGCCTGGCCTACCCACCTCTCTTAACAAACTATCAGGAATGGGGCCTCGTGCCCTGTGGTGTTTGTGATAACCCAGAGGACTGGGCGGGAAGGGAAGTAGAGGCTGGAGATGTTAGCAGGAGCTGAATGTCAGGCTGAAACATTCAGACTTGAATCTTCTGCAGTGGGGAGTCATAGAAGGTCTTCTTGGGAGCAAGTGAGCCCGGGCATCCAGCCCCCATAGGGGGCTGGGGCGAAAAAGGGAATGGGGCTTGGGCCCTGGTGACGAAGCCAGACACACCCAGGTCCCCCAGGAAGGAGCAGACTTGGGATCCAGACATCCACTGTCCACGGTTCCCGAGTTCCCAGTGGTTCCAGCCCTGGACTGGGCACAACTGGGGGAATGCAGAGCTGACTGACAAGGGTCCCACCCTCTTTGGAGGGGATGGCAGAGATGTATACAATTTTGGAGCAATGCCCTCAGGTAATCTGGTGTGGCTGCTGGACTAAGCGTAGCTGAGCCTGAAGGGGAAGTGACTAACTCCGGGCCAGAGGGTCAGGGAAGGAAGGTCTGACCCAAGATTTGCAGGACAAGGCCTAAAGGACCCTTCTGAGCCTGGAGGCATAAGTAAGGAATGGTTCATCTACACCCTGCGATGTCAGGCTGAGGAACTGAAACTTGATTCTTTAGCAATGGGGAGCCCTGGAACGTTCCTTCATGAGTAATCAAATTCAGGGAACAGGCATCTAACTCCCTCAGGACTGAGAGAGACATGGGATCTATGAAGCTCAGACCACTGCTCTCATTCATTCATTCGTCAAATGTTTATTGAGTGCCAATTTTGTGCCAGGCACTATACCAGCCACTAGGATACAACATGAATTATACAAATATCCCTGCCCTTATGGAGCTTATAATAAACAAAATAAATATGTTTATATAAATAAATACATATTTATATTAATATAAATTATATTTTAGCCAGTGTTAAAAATAAATATATGGTCAGGCATGGGCTGATACCTGTAATCCCAGCACTTTGGGAGGCTGAGGCAGAGGGATTACTTGAGGAGGCCAGGAGTTAAAGGACACAGCGAACTATGATCCTGCCACTGCACTCTAGCCTGGGCAACAGTTACACACACACACACACACACACACACACACACACACACACACAATACACTAGTCAGTGTTAAGAATTATAGAGGAAAATAAAGCAGAAGGGGGAGTAGAGAGTACCACAATTTTATTTTATTTAGTTTATTATTATTATTTTAGACACTGAGTCTCACTCTGTCGCCCAGGCTGGAGTGCAGTGGTGTGATCACGGCTCACTGCAGCCTTGACCTCCTGGGCTCAAGTGATCCTCCCACCTTAACCTCCTGAGTACCTGAGACTATAGACATGTACCACCACACCTGGCTAATTTTTGTAGAGAGGGGGTTTCACCATGTTGGCCAAGCTGGTCTCGAACTCCTGGGCTCAAGCAATCTTCCCTCCTCAGCCTCCCACAGTGCTGGGATTACAGGCATAAAAAGTCCATTTTAAACAGGATGGTCAAGCCGGGCATGGTGGCTCATGCCTGTAATCCCAGAACTTTGGGAGGCCGAGGTGGGCGGATCCTTTGAGGTCAGGAGTTCAAGGCCACCCGGCTCTCGTCTCTACTAAAACTGCAAAAACATGGTAAAACCTCATCTCTACTAAAAATGCAAAAAATAGCCAGGTGTGGTGGTGGGCACCTGTAATCCCAGCTACTCTGGAGGCTGAAGCAGGAGAATAGCTTGAACCTGGGAGACGGAGGCTGCAGTGAGCTGCGATTGTGCCACTGCACTCCAACCTGGGCAACAGAGTGAGACTCCACCTCAAACAAACAGACAAACAACAAATAAATACATTAAATTAATAAAGTTGGATGGTGAGAGAAGGCCTCATTGAGAAAGGAACATTAGGCCAGACTTAAAGAGGTGAGCAAGCCATGTAGAGGGAGGAGGGTTCTGGCCAGAAGGATCAGGACAAAGACCCCAAGGCGGGAGCTTTGCTGGCTTGTTTAAAGGATAGCGAAGAAGTCAATGAGGCTGAAGAAGATAAAGAGGATGAAGTCAGAGAGGTTACAGGGGCTGAAATCATACAGGGCCCTGTAGGCTCTGGTAAGATCAAGAGAGATGGAAGTCACGGGGTCGTAAGCAGAGGAGAAGCGTGATCCATCTGTGTTTTGAGATCACTCTGGCTGCAGCGCAGAGAATGGCCCATAGGACAAAGGTGGCATTGGGGAGACAGTCTGGGAGGCTATTACTGTAAATCCAGGGGAAGATGATGGTGGAAGCTGTGACGGTGTTGACAAGCAGTTCAGATTCTGTGTGTGTGTGTGTGTGTGTGTGTGTGTGTGTGTGTATTTATTTTTATTTTTTGAGATGGAAGACAGAGTCTCACTCTCTCACCCAGGCTGGAGTGCAATGGCGTGATCTCAGCTCACTGCAACCTCCACCTCCCAGGTTCAAGTGATTCTCCTGCCTCAGCCACCTGAGTAGCTGGGACTACAGGCACGCACCACCACACCCAGCTAATTTTTGTATTGTTAGTAGAGACAGGGTTTTACCATGTTGACCAGGCTAGTCTCTAGCTTCTGACCTTATGATCTGACCACCTTGACCTCCAAAAGTGCTGGGATTACAGGGGTGGGCCACCACGCCCCGCCATTTCTGGATACATTTTAAAGATAAACGCACAGGATGCAGAAGGTAAAAAAGAAAGGCATTAAGGATGACTTTAGGTTGGGACCCTGACTACAGGAACTTTGCTATTAACAAGGAAGGGGAAATGGGCTTGGGAGAGAAAGTCAGGAGTTCATTTCTGCCTGTGTGGCTCATCTGGTAGAGACCCCGCAGGCTGCAGGTGAGCCCTCCAGGGCCCAGGGCGGAGGCCACCCACACCCAGAGAAGAGCCTGGCTCCTCACTCATTGTCCAACTGCCAGCATGCTCCCCTCCAAAGCTGCCAGGGCTCGATGGGGAGCTTGGCCTAGGCTGTACTCACCACTGCGTGCCATGTGTGCCCACAGTGTGCCCCAGCCTGGACATTCGCTCAGAGGCGGCAGAGCTTCGTCGGCTGGAGAACTGCAGCGTGGTAGAGGGCCACCTGCAGATCCTGCTCATGTTCACAGCCACCGGGGAGGACTTCCGGGGCCTCAGCTTCCCTCGCCTCACCCAGGTCACCGACTACCTGCTGCTCTTCCGTGTCTACGGACTGGAGAGCCTGCGCGACCTCTTCCCCAACCTAGCCGTCATTCGCGGGACGCGCCTCTTCCTGGGCTACGCACTGGTCATCTTTGAGATGCCGCATCTGCGTGATGTGGGACTGCCTGCGCTTGGGGCCGTGCTGCGTGGGGCTGTGCGTGTGGAGAAGAACCAGGAGCTCTGCCACCTCTCCACCATTGACTGGGGACTGCTGCAGCCGGCACCTGGCGCCAACCACATCGTGGGCAACAAGCTGGGCGAGGAGTGTGCTGACATGTGCCCTGGTGTGCTGGGTGCTGCTGGCCAGCCCTGCGCCAAGACCACCTTCAGCGGGCACACTGACTACAGATGCTGGACCTCCAGCCACTGCCAGAGAGGTGGGCACTGGCATACAATATTGACTGCAGGGATCAGAAAGAGCAGGGGCACTTGGGGCTGGGTGGCCACAGGGTGTTTTGGGTCGGTACTTTCAGCTGCCACTGATTTTAATCCTTACTCATCCTATGAGGCAGGTAAGGAAACTAAGGCTCAGAAAAGTTAAATAACCAGTGTGGCATAACACAGCCAAGGGGAAGGCTCAAGACGGCTCATGGGGTAGGTGAAGGACAGGTTCAATGCAGGCATGGGGGAGAAAGAGTAGGCACAGACAGAGAGGAGGCAGCACAAGAAGCAGTGTGGGTCAGTGGCTACATCCAAAGCCAGAGGGTCTGGGTTCAAGTCTCAGCTCTGCTACTTACCGGCTGCATTCACCTAGTGTCTCTGTGCCAGTTTCCTGAGCTGTAAAAGGACCACTGGGTGGCATGAGGAATGAGTTATTCTACAAAGCATCAGAGCAGTGCCCAGGTCATGGTAGCAGTTCTCTGTTCCTAATCAGAGTGGCTGCAGCCTAGTGATCCAGGGTCACCTGGCAGTACTGTAATGGGAGGTTGAGGTTGGGGGTGAGCGGGAGAAGAAGGGAGGAGGCGGTCGATGAAGAACTGAGCAGGTGAGAGCAAAGATGTGAGGTGGGGCCTTTAGGACGATGCTCGGAGAGGAAAGAGGCAGTAGAGAAAGGGGGAAGGAGAAAACAGAGGGATGGCTGCAGGAAGAGGAAGTGAAAAGTTATAGAAAAGGCGAGGAAGACCTTTCAGAGGTGGGGAGCAGATCTGGGGTCTCCCAGCCTGGGGGTCTTTTCCACTCAGCTCCTGGAGGTCAGCTCCTCTCACCCCCAGTCCCTCAGCAGCTGGGCAGGTGGGAGAGTAACCAGATCCCCGCTGTAGAGCTACGCCCCACCTCCCTCATGCCTCCCTGTTGGCTGTAAACACAGCTGCTGGCATCCTCTCATGTACAGTGTCAACATGACCTGGCTGACCTCCACCCCGCAGATCGTTCCCACAGCCAGCCAGCTGCCACTATGCAGTTTTTAGGCAATTGGGCCTCCAACCCCAAACCCTCCCACTGCTGCTTGGAGCCACCTCTTGTCCAGGTCAGGGAGCTGAAGCGGGAGGCGGCACAGGCAGGAGCATGGGTAAAACGACGGATGTCGGCCCCTCCCTGCACACACTCCCAGGCCCCTGGGCCTAGCTGCTCAGGAGAGGCTGGCTGGCTCACCTTGGCACCATGCCCAGCCATGATCTGGGCGCCAGGCCTAGACAGCACAGACAGGACAGCAGGCTGGAGAGCAACAACCCTGATGGACAAGGTCACTGCTCTGTCCTGAGCTCTGACACCCCTGACTAGGCACTATGGGAGGTGGGGAGCCACAGACAGGGCCACAGGCCTTGTCCTTAAGAATCCCATCAGAGGGAAACAGAGTCGGCAGCCAGAGTCACCTGAATGGGAGGGACCTGGGTGCAGATTGAGTGTCATCCCAAGAGAAACAGGGTGGGGCCAGCATTGGAAGGGCAGCCAGGACTGAGGGGGCATGGCCAAGGTCTAACACACCACTCTGCCCACAGTGTGCCCCTGCCCCCATGGGCTGGCTTGCACAGCGGGGGGCGAATGCTGCCACACCGAATGCCTGGGGGGCTGCAGCCGGCCGGAAGACCCTCGTGCCTGTGTAGCTTGCCGCCACCTCTACTTTCAGGGTGCCTGCCTGTGGGCCTGCCCTCCAGGTACCTACCAATATGAGTCCTGGCGCTGTGTCACAGCTGAGCGCTGTGCCAGCCTGCGCTCTGTGCCCGGCCGCGCCTCCACCTTCGGCATACACCAGGGCCGTTGCCTGGCCCAGTGCCCTTCTGGCTTCACCCGTAATAGCAGCAGGTGAGTGTAGAGAGGGTGGGGGGCGCCCCGGGAGCAGTGAGGAGGCCTGAGGAGGCCCAAGCTGGTCCAAGGCTCAGGACATCCGCTTGCTCCTGCTAGCATATTCTGCCACAAATGCGAGGGGCTGTGCCCTAAAGAGTGCAAGGTAGGCACCAAGACCATCGACTCCATCCAGGCGGCACAGGATCTGGTGGGCTGCACGCATGTGGAGGGAAGCCTCATCCTCAACCTTCGCCAGGGCTGTCAGTACCTACTCTGGGGTCACACGCCTCCTCCTGGCCATACCCTTCCTCCCAGGCACACCCTTACAAGGGGCTCAACTAAGCACCACTTTCCATCATCCTGGGTTCCAGCCCTGAGGGCCTACCTCCCCGGGCCCCCCATTCAGCCCCCTTGCCCCACAGACCCATCACCTTCTCTGCTCCTGCTCCAGCCCTGTCTTCCCCATCCCTAGACAACCTGGAGCCGCAGCTGCAGCACAGCCTGGGGCTGGTGGAGACCATTACTGGCTTCCTCAAAATCAAGCACTCCTTTGCCCTCGTATCCCTGGGCTTTTTCAAGAACCTCAAGCTAATCCGAGGAGACGCCATGGTAGATGGGTAAGGGTCAGGCCTCTGGCCAGCTCCTTCTATTACACCCCTTCCTCCAACGCCCGCAGAACAGTGGTGAAGAGAATGGGCTCTGGAACCAATTGTTCTACTCACTAGCCATGTGACTCTGAGTAGGTTACTTAAATTCTCTGGTCTTCAGTTTTCTCATCTGTAAAATGGGGCTGATATAACATTACTTACTTTGTAGGGCTGTTTCGAATATTACTCAAGTTTTTATGTGTAACGCACATCAAACAATGCCTGGAACACAGTGTACACAATATAAATTACAGTCACATGTAACTCTCTAAGGGTTGGCTATAATTGTTATCATCTGGTCCTGTCAGCTGCAGAGCA
Source organism: Sapajus apella (assembly GCF_009761245.1). NCBI lineage: Eukaryota > Metazoa > Chordata > Mammalia > Primates > Cebidae > Sapajus > Sapajus apella. The sequence goes on along the minus strand of NW_022437059.1, from coordinate 1,230,765 downwards.
AGACTGCCTGGGTTTAAAACCCATTCCTATCATCTGCCAGTCAAGGCCAACCTGTAATGTAGGCAGGATTTTTCAAAATAAAAAGAATGTTTTAAATTACCATCCAGGCTGAGCATGGTGGCTCACGCCTGTAATCCCAGCACTTTGGGAGGCGGTGGCAGGAGTATCACATGTGGTCAGGAGTTTGAGACCAGCCTGGCCAACATGGAGAAATCCCATCTCTACTAAAAATACAAAAATTAGCCTGGTGTGGTGGTGGGCACCTATAGTCCCAGCTACTCAGGAGACTGAGGCAGGAGAATCGCTTCAACCTGGGAGACAGAGGTTACAATGAGCTGAGATTGCGCCACTGCACACCAGCCTGGGCAACAGACATCTCAAAAAATAAATAAATAAATAACCATCCAGGCCAGATGCAGTGGTTCACACCTGTAATCCTAGCACTTTGGCAGGCCAAGGTGGGAGGATCACTTGAGCCCAGGAGTTAGAGACCAGCCTGAGCAACATGGTGAACCCTGTCTCTATAAAAAATACAAAATTAGCCAACCATGATGGCAGGTGCCTGTAGTCCTCAACTACTCAGGAGGGTGAGGCAGGAGGATCACCTGAGCCCAGGAGGTCAAGGTGGCAGTGGGCCGCAATTGTGCCACTGGGTGACAGAGTGAGAAAAAAAAAATTGCCATCCAGTCTAGTGGCTCCCTGTGGCTTCTCATGTCTCCAGACACATTGCGTGTGCCCAGGGGTGTCCACGCCCCAGCTGGAGAGGAATGGCCCAGGCTGAGTACCACTCCTCCTTGTGTTTCCAAAGCCTTCGGAGTCTGGAACATAGCAGGTGCTCAGTTTAAAGAGAGTCAAGGGTTAGCCGGATGTGGTGGCTCAAGCTTGTAATCCTATCACTTTGGGAGGCAGAGGCAGGCGATCACGAGGTCAGGAGTTCAAGACCAGCCTGTCCAATTGGTGAAAACCCATTTCTACTAAAAAATACAAAAATTAGCCAGGCATGGTGGCGCATGCCTGTAGTCCCAGCTACTCGGGAGGCTGAGGCAGGAAAATCGCTTGAACCAGGAGGCAGAGGTTGCAGCGAGCCCAGATCGTGCCACTGCACTCCAGCTTGGGCAACAGAGTGAGACTCCTTCTCAAAAAAGAAAGAGAGAATCGAGGGATGGGGGCAGGGAAGCTGCAGGCCCCATTTCACTAATGAGGAAAACCAAAAGAGGGGGTGACTTGGCAGACATCACACTTCTGGTCATGGCACAGAGTGGTTGTGCACGAATGCCCCCAGTGTGCTGGGTGTGAGCCAGCCACTGAGTGCCCCCCTCCCTGGGCCCAGCAAAACCCCTCCAGGAGGAACCCATAAGCCACCCCCTTCCCACCCCCTACCCCCACCTCCCCGCAGAGCAAGGTCCCCTGGCCTCCCCCAGGAACTACACTCTCTACGTGCTGGACAACCAGAACCTACAGCAGCTAGGGTCCTGGGTGGCCGCGGGGCTCACCATCCCCGTGGGCAAGATCTACTTCGCCTTCAACCCGCGCCTCTGCTTGGAGCACATCTACCGACTGGAGGAGGTGACGGGCACGCGAGGTCGGCAGAACAAGGCTGAGATCAACCCCCGCACCAACGGAGACCGCGCCGCCTGTGAGACCCCAACCCCAGAGCGGTGGACTCGAGGCCACACACTAGACACGCGCACCCGGGGGGAGGGGGGCTCGAGGGGGGCAGTCTGAAAAGTTCTCTTCAGAGATCTCACTGGGAATGGGATGCCGCGGGGTCGGGGTGGGCGCTCAAGCAGCTGGCAGGAGCGGTTGAGAGCAGGCCCCTCGCCCCACCAGGCCAGACTCGCACCCTGCGCTTCGTGTCCAACGTGACGGAGGCAGACCGAATCCTACTACGCTGGGAGCGCTACGAGCCACTGGAGGCCCGCGACCTGCTCAGCTTCATAGTGTACTACAAGGAGTCGTGAGTGCCGGGGGCGGGGCCGGGGCCGGCGCGGGGGCGGGGCCAGCGCGGGGGGCGGGGCCGGAACCGGAGGATGCCAATTTCTTCGGGACCACAGACTGGTAGTTGAGGGAGGAGCTCAGCGAGGCTACGAAGACCCGGGAAGACAGGACTCCCAAGTTGTATTCCGTGGTAGGGCCCACGTCTGGCTCTCTCCCCTCGCCTTCTTCATGCCTCCGTGCCTCGGTTTCCCCTCACCAAGTGAAATGGAGAAGACAGGGCTTCTAAGAGCCCAGGAGAGCCATCCTGCTGGCAAGGCTTGGATAATTAAACTTCATTTCACTATGCTAATGTTCTCCACTGACCACATGCTCCTGCCCCCAAAGCAGCGGTTTGGGGAGCGCCCACTAATTTGGCCAGTTTTATGAGCAGCTCTGCCAGCGTTTCATTTAAGCCTTAGGAAGGGAGGGAGCAGAGATCTCCTGATCTCTTTTTTTTGGAAAGAGTCAACTGACCCTAGCAGTAGGGATAGTGGTTAGACCACAGGAAGGACTTCTCCAAAAACATGGCTGGGAATCAAAAGGAGACATCCTTAGAGGAGGGAAATGGATTCGGGCGCAGGCTGGGAGGGCAGGAGTGAGGAGCATGCCCTCTCTCTGGTAGATATTATAGAAGATGGGGGCCACCTGGCTTGGAAGCATTTCCTGTGAATTAAAATGGAGAAGACTTAGCCGACCACTGGCTCAGGGTCTGGCTTGGGAAGAGAGAGGAAGTCAGTGGTAGGAAATCCACTCAAATGGTCAGTTGCTCTCCTCGGCCTCAGTGGTAGGTGAAGGTCTCTAGCATGGGCAGCTCGAGAGTTTGTTAAATACAGATTCCTGGGCCTCACCCACTGATTCTGATTCAGTTAATTCTGAGCAGGGCCCAAGAATCCGCATGTCTAATAAGCTCCTAGGAGATGCTGAAGCTGCTGGTTCATGGACTGTACTCTAAGGAGCACAGGCATGACTGCAATGTGAATCTCCCCCAGGACCCCAGCTTGTTCAGTCTGCGACCTGCACAGCTATACACAGCCATCTCTGGGCTCAAAGGGCAGAGAACCTTGGGGTTCCTTCAAGCAGCTTCCCTAACATCACTGCCTTGCAGCATGGCTGCAGCTATGCTCCCTCAGAGACACACACTGCCAATCCTGCGCAATCCTGACTCCAAACAGACCCAGACCTGCTCAGTGTGTCATGCCTCACAGGACACCTGCTCCCATGACACCCACTACGAGCCCTGCACTCCCAACCTGCTTCTTGACTATCCTGCATATAGGTCCCAACAAAGGCAGGCACTCCCAGCAAGGCCACAAGGTCCTCCACTGCCACCCAATTTGAGCTCCCTCAAGTTTTGTCCCCGGCTCAACATGAATTCCACCACCCACTTCCTCATCCAAAGAAACAAATACCATGAACTTCGATGTGATCTTCCATTGTCGCCCATGCTATTGCCCATGTGGGCCCTGCTTTCATCTCCCCCAGTGAGCCCTCTTCTACCCCTAAAGCCAGTGATGCCTCCCCAAGCCCTGCCCCCAAACTGGCCTTCAGACAGCCAGCACTAGTGGCCTCTGGCCCCAGATAATTTCCCTGTGGCAGTGGGTCTTGGCCTTTTAGGCTCATGGACATGTTTGAGAACCTGCTGAAGGCTCGGAACCCTCTCTCTAGAAAAACACACATGCACAAAACTTTGCCTATAGTTCGGGAGGCTCATAAATCTCCAAAGTCAATTCAAGTGCCTAGGTGAAGACACTGGGAAGGGAGCAGTCTCCTGGTCCTGGTTCCAGGCAATTATACTTAGGGGGATTAGAATAACCTCATTGCTTGCTGTTGCTAGGAAAAGGGACTCTTTCACACACATTTTCTAGTTTTATTTATGCAATGCAAGATTTTTTGAATATTCGTTGAAACTAGAGCTCAATATTCCCTGCTAAGGATGAGGAGATACATCATTACAAATTTCACTGATGACACAGATATCACAGGGTCCCCCACAGGTCTAACAGGTGGCTGGAGTCATGGCTTTGCCCTCATATGTACTGGAAGGACAATGACAGTCCTGGGGTGATTGTGGGGGCGGTGCCAGAACTTGTGGGTGGGGTTGAACAACCCCTCGGCTCTGGGGATGGGTGTTCAGCCCATTCCAGAATGCCACAGAGCACGTGGGTCCAGATGCCTGTGGAACCCAGAGCTGGAACCTGCTGGATGTGGAGCTGCCCCTAAGCCGCACCCAGGAGCCAGGGGTGACCCTAGGCCCCCTCAAGCCCTGGACACAGTATGCAGTGTTTGTGCGGGCCATTACACTGACCACTGCTGAGGACAGCCCCCATCAAGGAGCCCAGAGTCCTATCGTCTATCTCAGAACACTGCCTGCAGGTAGGCATTTGGAGGATGCAAGAGTCAGATGCCTGCATCCATAAGAACAGGGGAGCACGGGCAGCAGAAATAGAGAAGCCAGGACACTGAACACCTGACCCGCAGAGGCTGGGAGGCCAGATGCTTGAGTCCTAGAAAGAAGAAGGGGCATTTGGCTAGGTCCTTTCGGGGCTGGGGTTGGGACAGTGCAGGGTTAATAGCTGAGCGAACTGAAGGGCCTATGGCAAATAATGGGGGACAGAAACACTGAGTTCTAGGAAGGCGGGGTTGAGGATTGCCTATTCTTCGGGAGAAGAGGACTTTTGGACCCCAGAGAGAGGGGCTCATTACTAGATAGTATTCAGAAGGAAGACCCACAACCCCTGATTGCATCCTCCTGGCACTCCTAGCTCCCACGGTGCCCCAAGACGTCATCTCCACATCCAACTCCTCCTCCCACCTCCTGGTGCGCTGGAAGCCACCGACCCAGCGCAATGGAAACCTCACCTACTACCTGGTGCTGTGGCAGCGGCTGGCAGAGGACAGCGACCTCTACCTCAATGACTACTGCCACCGCGGTGCGCAGGGACCACGCGCAGGCCAGCCGCGGGGCGGGTGGGGAAGTGGGGATGGAGGCGCAGGGCCGTGGCAGGTGGGGGATCAGGGGCGGGTAGACCGCCTGTCTTACTGGCGTCTTCCCGCCGCGTTGCCAGGCTTGCGGCTGCCCACCAGCAACAACGACCCGCGCTTCGACCGCGAAGACGGGGATCCTGAGGCCGAGATGGAGTCCGGCTGCTGCCCCTGCCAGCACCCACCTCCTGGTCAGGTTCTGCCCGCGCTGGAAGCACAAGAGGCCTCGTTCCAGAAGAAGTTTGAAAACTTTCTACACAATGCGATCACCATCCCCAAGTGCGAGGAGAGCGTGGCCTGGGCGGGTCTGATGGGTGGGGCCTGCTAGGGTTGGGCCTTGCGGGAAGGGTGGGGCTTGTGGGCGGGGCCTCCCTCGTGTGGGCGGGGCCAAGGTCGTGGGTGGATTTGGAGGCGGTGCACGCTGCAGAGGGCACAGGGATGCATCCGGACAGGCCTGATAGGGCTACATCTGGCCTCCCCAGATCCCCTTGGAAGGTGACGTCCATCAACAAGAGCCCCCAAAGGTGAGCAGGGCTGGGGCCGGTGCTCAAGGCCGTTGCTCCTGGGGCTGGGCCTTGGCTCTGACTCGCTCTCCCCAGGGACTCAGGGCGGCACCGCCGAGCAGCTGGGCCCCTCCAGCTGGGGAGCAACAGCTCGGATTTCGGGATCCAAGAGGACAAGGTGCCCCGTGAGCGAGCGGTGCTGAGCGGCCTGCGCCACTTCACGGAATACCGAATCGACATCCATGCCTGCAACCACGCGGCGCACACCGTGGGCTGCAGCGCCGCCACCTTCGTCTTCGCGCGCACCATGCCCCACAGTAGGTGACCCCCACACACCTTCTACCCTCATCACCGACCCCAAGGACCCTGTGCAAGCGTTTGGGGTTTGACCTCCCGCTAACCCCAGACCCTCACTTTGCTCACCCCTCTCAGATCCCATAATCCCAAAGCTTCCCCCACCTCCCAGCTCAGCCCAGTTGAGCTTGGGTTTGAACATAAGGTGAGAGAAACCACTTTTGGCCCCGCTGCTGGATGCCCCCCCCCGCAGGAGAGGCTGATGCTATTCCAGGAAAGGTGGCCTGGGAGGCCTCCAGCAAAAGCAGTGTCCTCCTGCGCTGGCTCGAGCCACCAGACCCCAACGGACTCATCCTCAAGTACGAAATCAAGTACCGCCGCTCGGGCGAGGTAGGTGCCCATGGGACCCCATCCCGGCCCCGTTTTATGCCTACATCCCCTTCCCAGCCAGCTGTTCTGCATTACTCTCAGGAGGCCACAGTGCTGTGTGTGTCCCGTCTTCGATATGCGAAGTTTGGGGGTGTCCACCTGGCCCTGCTGCCCCCTGGAAACTACTCTGCCAGGGTTCGGGCAACCTCACTGGCTGGCAATGGCTCTTGGACAGACAGCGTTGCCTTCTACATCCCTGGCCCAGGTATACACAGCCTCTGTCCCAGACCTGTATCACCGAAGAGCCCCACCTGGTCCCCAGCCCAGCACGGCCCCTCCCCCGCATCCCTCCCCATCCTTACCTCCCAGCATGGAAAGATAAGCATGGTCTTTCCTTTAACTTCTACGTCTTTGACCCTGCCCTCTGACTGCCAGAGGAGGAGGACGCTGGGGGGCTGCATGTCCTCCTCACTGCCACCCCCGTGGGGCTCACGCTGCTCATCGTTCTTGCTGCCCTTGGTTTCTTCTATGGCAAGAAGAGGTGATGACAAGTCCCACCCATCCTCACCCCCTTTTCTCCCGGAGCCCTCATCATAAGGTCTGTGCAGTCAAAGGGAAGTAGATAAGTCAGCAGAAAGAGGGGTCTTCCATACAGGCAGTAACTCTTCCCCTGGGGTGGCACAGAGGAAACATACCCCTCAGCTAGGGTGACCAACTCATCCTGGTTAGCCTGGGACTTTGCTGGTTTTATCAGTAAAAGTTCCATATCCTGGGAAACCCCTCAGTCCAGCCACACTGGGATTGTTGGTCACCACACTCTCAGCCCAAGCTGAGAAATAATAAAGCTGCTCCCTTATTAGGAGGAGAGGCAGGAGGCCTGGGGATGTGTTCCAGAATGCCTGATGTCAGATGCTTCCAGGGCTGACTGCAAGAGAAACATGGGCCTGGACCTTGATTAGCTGGGCTATAGGGACTAGCTGAGGGGGCGGAAGCCCCTCTACTCTTGTGTGCTCCCTATTCCCTGACAAATCCCAGGAATAGGGCCAAGGCCAGCTTCGAGGATACTTAGGGCTCCCCAGGAGTCACCCTGACCAAGGCTGGGGGTGTGGTCCGTAGCTTCCCTCCTCCTTGAAATGTCCTTCTTCCTTCTTCTGATGTTGCTCATTCCTTCCTGAGAACCCTTCCAGCCTGACCCCCTCACCTCCTGTTGCAGAAACAGAACCCTGTATGCTTCTGTGAATCCGGAGTACTTCAGCGCCTCTGATAGTAGGTCTGGGAGTGGGTAGACAGGTGGTGTAGGAAACGGAGATAGGAGAGGAGGAGAGGCAGACTTCCAGGAGACCTTCTTGCAGAAGGTAGCCTTGGGACCAGAGCCCTTCAGAAGAGGAGAAGATAAGTTGGGGGGCAGACAGATGAGAGGTGCGGCAGACAGCAGCATCCTCGCCTTGTGCCCCTCCACGTCCTGGCAGTGTACATCCCTGATGAGTGGGAGGTGCCTCGGGAGCAGATCTCCATAATCCGGGAACTGGGCCAGGGCTCTTTTGGGATGGTATATGAGGGGCTGGCACGAGGACTTGAGGCTGGAGAGGAGCCCACGCCCGTGGCCCTGAAGACGGTGAATGAGCTGGCCAGCCCACGGGAACGCATTGAGTTCCTCAAGGAAGCTTCTGTCATGAAGGCCTTCAAGTGTCACCATGTGGTAAGGGAGAATCAGGAGCATTGTCAGGGTCTTAATTAGTGTAAAGGTCATGTGGTAAGAAAGAAAGGGTCAGAGATGAAGTTAGGGCACCATTAAGGTCAAGACTGGGATGAGGTTAGGATCCTAACTGGGGTGAAGGTCGTGGTTAGGGTTAGAGTCAAACAGGGTCATAGTAGGGCCCTGGTAGAGTCATGGCTAGGGCTGAGATCAGTCGTAGTTAGGGATCAATATTGAGCGTCCAGATCATTATCAGAGTCCTGATTGGGCTCAAGGCCAAAGTTGGGCCAAGTTCATGATTGTGATGATCATCAGCTATGATGAAGGTCATGGGTTAGGGTCAGGGGCATTGTTAGGTCAGGAGTCAGGTTATAGTCATGGTTGGGGTTAGGGTCAGGTTTGGTGTCTGAGTCAAACTGTGGTCATAGCAGATCAGTCTTTTGGCCAAATGGGTCAAGGGGAGCTAGGGGGTCTCCTAGCCCTTTGTCTGTCCCAGGTGCGTCTCCTGGGTGTGGTGTCTCAGGGCCAGCCAACTCTGGTGATCATGGAGTTAATGACCCGTGGGGACCTCAAGAGCCATCTTCGATCTTTGCGGCCTGAGGCAGAGGTAGGGACCAAGAAGACCCTGAGCCCAGGGTCTGGGGAGTGAGAGAAGAATTGGGCATGGTGTGGGGGGCAGGGGCCAGTTCTGGACAAGAGACCAGCCTCTGGGCTCCTTCCTCACCAGCCCCTAACCTTGACTCTAGAACAACCCTGGGCTCCCGCAGCCAGCATTGAGGGAGATGATCCAGATGGCTGGTGAGATTGCAGATGGCATGGCCTACCTTGCCGCCAACAAGTTTGTGCACCGAGACCTCGCAGCCCGCAACTGCATGGTGTCCCAGGACTTCACCGTCAAGATCGGGGGTACGGAGGGTACCAGGGCAGCCTGGAAAGTAGAGAGACTCCCCTACACTAGGCATCAGGAGACCCACAGCCCTGGCCCTGACAGCCTGTGAGACCTTTGGCAAGTCATGCCCACCCTGGATCTGTCTCTCCTCCAAGGGCAGAGGAGTTTGGATGGGATGAGCTCTGAGGTCTGTTGAGCCCCTACTTTCCAGGGTTCTTGGTGACTCTGGAGGGTGAGAAGATTGGGAGAGGTATCCCAGGGGCAGAAGCTAGTGTGTGGCTCTGATGCCCCACACCTCTTCCACCCTCTCCCTCACTTTCCAGACTTCGGGATGACTCGGGACGTGTATGAGACAGACTATTACCGCAAGGGTGGGAAGGGGCTGCTGCCCGTGCGCTGGATGGCCCCCGAGTCCCTCAAAGATGGGATCTTCACCACCCACTCGGATGTCTGGTGGGGCCGAGATGGAGCAAAGGGCTCCAGGGATGTGGAGGCGGGATCTGGGGAGGGGCCTGGAACACCCCCCTCCCTTGGAGTGCACCGAGCAGCATGAAGGGTGCTGGGCTCAGGCGCTCCTGCATGCCCTCCAGGTCCTTCGGCGTGGTACTCTGGGAGATTGTGACCCTGGCTGAACAACCCTACCAGGGCCTGTCCAACGAGCAGGTGCTCAAGTTCGTCATGGATGGCGGGGTCCTGGAGGAGCTGGAAGGCTGTCCCCTTCAGCTGTGAGTCACCTCCCCTCCCCCCTCATCATCACTGCTCTACGTACAACCCTCCCCCACCTGCCCCCATGATTCTGGCTCACCTCCTTTGATGCTTCGACATCCACTGATCCTCAGCTATCAGCCCCACCCCTCCCTGTCCCAAACCCCCACAACTCCCATTTAATCCCCTCACTCTCCCAGGCATAATGCCCCACGACCCCCACTTCCATCAACTGACTCTCAGTGCAGGAGGCTGAGTGTGGCAGGGGCTCCAGGATGCCTCTGACCCTGCTCCCCACACCCACCAGGCAGGAGCTGATGAGCCGCTGCTGGCAGCCAAACCCGCGCCTGCGCCCAGCTTTCACGCACATTCTGGACAGCATACAGGAGGAGCTGCTGCCCTCCTTCCGCCACCTCTCCTTCTACTACAGCCCGGAGTGCCGGGGTGGCCGGGGCTCCCTGCCTCCCGTGGATGCAGAGCCTGACTCCTCACCCACTCCAAGAGTGGCTTCCTCAGACTGCAGCCCTCAAAATGGGGGTCCAGGGCACTGAGGGGCACCCCATTCCCTGGCTGACTGGCCTCCCATGGGCAGAAAGGAAGGGACCCGACCTCTGTGGCTGAGATGTCTAGATGTTCGCCCCCACGCAGACAGGGCGGGGGGGGGCCGAGGGTTGGGGAGAGAACAGGAGCAGGGAAGGCTGTAGGGCGGCACAGTGGTCTCACCATAGGAGTTTCTCAGACTCTGAGTCCCTGGGGTTTGAAAGCAAGCAGGGTCACAGCAGGAGGAGTGGAGATCGGGCCAGGGACGGATGTCCTGCCCTCAGTCAAGGGACCCTGCTCAGACTAGGAAGAGGGGCCCGCCCAGCCTAGAGGTCCTGCCCCTCAGTTTGGAGCCTCCTGTGGACAGGTAGGGGCATCAACATGTCTGAGATCAGATGAGCAATCAGAAGCAGGCCTGGGATGCTCTCCCTGCATTTGTGGGAGGCAGGGTTGGGGGGCCCCATGGCCCCCTTGCTTGCCACTGCTTTTCACCTCCTCCCCTCGGCCCCACCGACCAGGTGGTGTGGGGAGAAGCCCGGGGCCTGGGGAGTGGTTCCCAGCCTGCCCGCCCTCACCTCCTCCTCTCCTCTTGCCCCACCTAGGGCCCCCCAAGCTTGGTGCATCCCTTGGAGGACAGTCACCCCTTCTCCAGTCCCTCCCCTCAATGATTCGACCTGAATGCTTAAGGCTTTAAGAGCCTCATCTTCCCCCCTCCCCTCACCCTCGCCCAGCCCCGCCCCCAGTGCCTGCCTCTCTTGGGAAGACTGAAGAAGGCACAATAAATGCTGAGGCCTGTTTGTACCCTGGTCCCAGGCAGCCCATTATCTCTCCATCTACATGGTGTTAACACTGGATGAACTTCCTCTCTCCCTCCTCTGGGACTCGAGGTGGTGACCCTCAGGCAGAGACACAGTATAAATACGCTGCTGTCAAACAGCACCTCCATGAGGACCCGAGCGGCCAGGGTTGCCATGGCAGTGAGGCAGGACAATCTTGCTATTATCTCCCACTCAGGACCAGAAGTGGCTGAGCCCAGCAGGGAACCTTTGTGTCTAGCCTCCAAGCAGAACCAGCCAGGCCCCGACACCTCATCTTAATTACAGCCCTTGTTATGTCTGTTATATCGGTCTACTGGGTGGGTATTTTCTGGAGTGTCATAGGACAGACTTTGAGCAGACATGGGGCAGGGAAGAGGCCCTGATGACATCACCTGTTCATGCCAGATGCCCCCCCACCCAAGCCAGGGGACACACAGCAGAGCAGGGTCCGTGTGTCTGGCACCCTGTGGTTATCCTGAGGGGCCAGAATCTCAGTGTTTGTCCTGCATGTAGAGACGCCTTTGAGGCATGTGGACGTCGCACAGGAGAGTCAGTTCCAGGCTTTTATGGCAGTGCCGTAAGGGCATTGGAAAGGGAAGAGTTGCAAAAGAATGACCTCAAACCTTGGCGAAGGGGGTGGCAGCGGGAGGGGCTGCTCACGGCTCAGGACTCTTTAGCTTCCTGCACCCAGAAGCTTGGGGCATAGCTGCCATGCCATACCAATGCCACACGCTCTGGGTGTGGCAAGATGAGCCCCTCTGGGCATCCTTGCTCACCCCCCGCCAGCAGCTGTCCTGCAAACCACAGCTCCTTCACACCACAGTGGAGGGGGCACGAGTCTGCGTGAGGCCGTCTCTATGACAACGACTACCCTGTTATCCCCACACGGTCAGGGTGGGCAGCAAGGACCACCTGTGTGGAGCCCCACCCCTCCCCTGCCCCGCATTGGTGACTGAAGCAACAGTGACCCCTAATGGTTACCAGCAGAACCGCAGCTAAGGGAAAAAGTTGGGGAGGTTGGGCTTCCCTTCCTCTGTTGCTGGGCTTCTAAGAGGCCTCCAGGAGGGTAGAGAGACTCCACGCAAGCCCTGGATCTGAGACCTGTACGCTCACGCAGAGCACACAGGCATGCCTGCATTTGCATATGCCCACAGGGCAGCAGTGGGGTCCACCCCTCTCCCCACCACGCCCCCCAACCCTCACAGCGCTGGTCGCTGGTCGCTGGTCGTCTGGATGTAGAAGAGCTTAATGAAGGGATTGGAAGTTGAAGAAAAGAGGGCTTCAGAAATACGCCGTCAGGGCTGCACCTGCAAAGATGGGCAGGTGGTGGCTGGCCCAGAAGTACTACTGGGGGAAGGAGGACGTAGGGGTCCTAGGAAACAAGCTCGATCGCTGGCCAAGTCCTAGAAAAGAAGCGGATTTAACTAGGTAGCAAGATCAATGGAGGCCAGACTTCAGGAGGGACTTCCCAACGCTACAGGGAGGCTTTGTGTAGGGAAGACATGTGTCCTCTCTGAGATAGTTGCAGACAGACAGCAGGTTGACCCAGAGAAGGAAGGATGGACACCTACCACAGAGGCAGAGCAGTAAATGCCGCAACTAAAATCCAAAAACACCCCTCCTGTCCCCCAGATCCAGACAGAACTCCAGAAAAAATAGCCTGTAGCTGGCTAGGAGAAGACAGGGGAGCATAAAGGAAGGGGATGTTGGTCGGACGCGGTGGCTCAAGCCTGTGATCCCAGCACTTTGGGAGGCCGAGGCGGGTGGATCACGAGGTCAAGAGATCGAGACCATCCCGGTCAATACGGTGAAACCCTGTCTCTACTAAAAATACAAAAAATTAGCTGGGCATGGTGGCGCATGCCTGTAATCCCAGCTACTCAGCAGGCTGAGGCAGGAGAATTGCCTGAACCCAGGAGGCAGAGGTTGCAGTGAGCCGAGGTCGCGCCATTGCAGTCCAGCCTGGGTAACAAGAGCGAAACTCCATCCCAAAAAAAAAAGGAAGGGGATGTTTGCCACCTATCCCCTCAGAACTGTCCCTGTGGCCTTGCAGCAGATTCCCCCATCTGAGAATGGGTGCTGGGGACTATGGGTCTCATACCCTACCCTTTCCAAGCTCAGGAACAACTGATGCTCTTTGTGGGGACTGGGAGAACAGGTTGGAGTTCTCTAGGGAGAGAGGCCTGGGGGAGGAGGTAGACATGGTCCAACCTCAGGTGAGCTGTGCCAGGCGTCAGTGGCAGCAGGATGAGGTTCCTCTTCCTCTAGGCTCTGGCTATGGAGCAGGGGGTGGTTCCTGGCTGTCACCATGTAGGAAGAAGAATAGGGTACAAGGACATGAAAGCTCAGCTTCCAACGCCTGCTCTTGCCAATGTCTTTTTATCCCACCCCATAACACCAAGCTCCCTCCAAGTCCCAGGGAGCTTGGTTGGCAGAGTACCAGGTCTTAGATGCCCAGCCTAGGGGCAGCCCTGGAGTAGACACTTTGGACCTTGCCCTTGGCCCGGCGTGGACACATTGTGGAAGCTCCCTCCCTGGTCCATGAGCTGTTGGCATCTTCTCCCACTTTCTGTTGAGAGCTAAGGACAAGGGGGATGTTAGTAGGTGCCCGCTAACCCACAGCAAAGCTCTTCCTACTTCTAGCCCGAAGCGCCCATGCACAGCTCCTGACGCCAACACTGCCTTTCCAGGGATAGGACTGGAGTGGATCTCCTCCCAGCCCTGTGAAGCCGACTGACAAAGTGCTGACACCCCTGCCCACCCCCTTTCTTTGCACAGGAGGCAGACAGCCTGAACACCTGGGTCATCTCCTGGCCATCCACCATGAAATTGAGCCCCTCTGGGTTAATGAGCCAAGGGGATCACTAGTGAGCGATCACTAGGGTGGAGCCATCTACTGCTGGAGAGGGTGGGAAATGTGGCATCCTCTTGGATGTGTACCAAATAAGGAATCCAGGTGGGCGGAGCTGGAGTTGGATTTAGAGCAGAAGATACTTGGTGAGCCCATGGACCCTGGATGACAGCTGGAGTGGAGGATGCTTGGGGAGCCCTGACACATAGTGCACAAGGTACCTGGTGGATCCCTGGTACACAGGCGGGTCCCTCGTACACAGGTGTGTCCCTCGTACACAGGTGGGCCCCTGGTACACAGGTGGGTCCCTCGTACACAGGTGGGTCCCTCGTACACAGGTGGGCCCCTGGTACACAGGTGGGCCCCTCGTACACAGGTGGGTCCCTGGTACACAGGTGGGCCCCTGGTACACAGGTGGGCCCCTCGTACACAGGTGGGTCCCTCGTACACAGGTGGGTCCCTCCTACACAGGTGGAGTGGAGGGTGCTTGGAGAGTCCCGGATGCAGTCAGATGGGAAGGATACCTGGTGAGTTAGGCACCAAAAATCAAATCTTCAGCTGCAGCTGATGCCTGGCTGAAGCAAGGCTTTTTAAAGGAGCCACATGACTCAGAGTTCTGATGTCCTTGCTGTTGAAAGGTGGCCTGATGGGCCATGGGGCAAGTGTTCAGAGTGGATGTGGTGAGGCGTGGAGTGACCACTGGGCATGGATATCTGGATTTCCCTAACTCTGAAATATTTGCCCTTCTCCAAAGCCAGGAGATCCAGCCGCCTGCCCAGGATCTTGCCTAATTGCCTGGCTTGTCCAGCCCCAGCTTTGATTTGCTCCTCATTCAGCTCTGTGAAATATGCTTCTCATCCAGCCCTGGGAAAACAGCGCCTCTGAACGGTTTGACCTCCCTGACTTAGCAGGCCCAGAGTTGCAGGCAGAGGTCCAGCCTCTCCCCAACTTCATCACTCCCACCACGAAAGAGGAGGGAGGAGAGAGGAGCATAGGGAGGGGCTCACAGAGTGAACGCAGGACTGAAGGTCCAGGACCAAAAAGTGAGGCTAGTCAGGGACAGAGGGCATGCCTTCTTGCCTCTCTCCCCACCCTCTCCTTCCGCACAGAGGGAGGCAGCTGTCAGGAACCAAGACCTCTATATGGCGGAGGTAGGACAAGAAAGGATGGGATGCCAGGTAGGTCATGAGGAGAGAAAGAAGCAGAGTAGGGTCTGGAAGAGAGAGACAGCGGTAGGGAGACAGGAACTCAGAAACCTCCCTGCACACATCTGTGGATGCTCTGAGGACACCCCGGGACTTTTTACCCAGCCCTGCCCCTTTGATGTCTGTGGGTCTCGCCCCTAACCCTCCCCACTTGTGAACAACAGAGGGACTTTCTGCTCAGTCATTTCCGGAGATGAGACAGGTCCCATCCTGAGGGCCCGCTCTGGCTCCCAGCCCCCAAGTGTGTCACGCTATATCTTCAGCAGAACTGGACAGGAGGAGGGGGGCAGGCAGACATGCAGGAAGAGACAGGGGAGGACAGATGAAGCAGAGAAGACAACGGTAGCAGCCGAGAGGAAATTCTGAGACTGTGAAGAAGGAGTCTCAAGGAAATGAGACAAAAAGGACAGAAGTTGACAGCGGGGTCAGATAAGAAGTGGAGAGGGAGAAGGGGCCTGGCCAGCATCCCTCCCTAGAGGGTGGCGAGTTCCAGGGAGCAGGAGGCACAGGTGTGAAGGAGGCAGGGGTGCCTCTTTTGGAAGCAGAATTTCCTAGGGGAAAGACCTTCATGCTGGAAGGCCAAGAGCTGAAATAAGATAATGAATGCCCAGGCCGGGCACAGTGGCTCACACGTGTAATCTCAGCACTTTGGGAGGCCGAGGCAGGTGGATCACAAGGTCAGGAGGTCAAGACCAGCCTGGCCAAGATGGTGAAACCCCACCTCTACTAGAAATACAAAAATTAGCTGGGCATGGCGGCAGCCACCTGTAATCCCAGCTACTCGAGAGGCTGAGGCAGAGAATTGCTTGAACCCAGGAGGTGGAGGTTGCAGTGAGCTGAGATCATGTCACTGCACTCCAGCCTGGGTCACAGAGTGAGACTCCATCTCAAAACAACAACAACAAAAAAACAGATAATGATGCCCAGTGCTTTGTAAGCTCTAAAGCACTATACAAATTATTGTCGTTGTTATCTGGTTGTGTATCATTTACAAAGATACCGCAGAAGCACATTTAGTGACACGGAAAGATGGCCATGATGGACTGCGGAGTGAAAAGCGCAGTTTACAAATAATATAAATGATGCCATTTTTTACATTTACATGTGCAGATTCAGAAAAAAATATCTGGAAGCATAAATATGCATCTGGGTGATGAGTTGTGGATGATTTATATCTTCTTTTTGCCTATCTGTATTTTCTCTTTGTGTTTTTTTAAAGAACATACATTATTCATACAGTGAAAAACAAGCAGTTTGCTTTTAGAAGAACAAGGCTTCCTGCCCAGAGGTCTGGGCTCAGGATGAGTGAGCAGAGCCTTCCAGCCCCCCGGCTCTACCTCCTCGCTCTCTGGCTGTGTATTTCGGGTTCTGTCTCACACATACTCTCCAAGAACACTTTTCACTTTTTTCCTCCATGTTTTAGGCTGGGGCAAAGTCCATTTTCTTTTTCTTTTTTTTTTTTAGACAGAAAAAGAAAGAAAGAGAGAAAGAAAAAAAACAAATGAAAGAGAGAAAGAAAGAGGAAGAGAAAGAGGGAGAGAGAACAGGAGTCTAGCTTTATTGCCCAGGTTAGAATGCAATCTAAAAATGAATATTAAAAACCTCTTTTATGCCAATAATTGTGCTTAATAATGGAGACAGGAAGGAATAAGGGAGGAAAATAACAAACAAGCAGCCAACCAATATTTCATGTGAACCTGTGAAATGCGATGCAATTACTGAGGAGTGATTTACTCCCAATTATGTAGTCACTTTTAGAGTAGGTGTGATGTGGCACTGAGAAGAATGTATGTTTTGTGGATTTGGGGTGGAGAGTCCTGTAAATATTTATTAAGTTTACTTGTTCCAGGTCTGAGTTCAAGTCCTGGTTATCCTTGTTAATTTTCTGTCTCTTTGATCTGTCTAATATTGACAATATGATATTAAAGTCCCCCACTATTATTGTGTGGGAGTCTAAGTCTCTTTATAAGTCATTGAGAACTTTGCCTCATGTATCTGGGTGCTCCTGTATTGGGTGCATATATATTTAGGATCATTAGCTCTTCTTGTTGCATTGATCCTTTTACCATTATGTAATGTCCTTCTTTGCCTCTTTTGATCTTTGTTGCTTTAAAGTCTATTTTATCAGAGGCAAAAATTGCAACTCCTGCTTTTTATTTTTTCTCTCCATTTGGTTGGTAAATCTTCCTCCATCCCTTTGTTTTGAGTCTTTGTGTATCCTTGCATGTGAGATGGGTCTGGACGCATCATACTGATGGGTTTTAGCTTTTTATCCAATTTGCTTGTCTGTGTCTTTTGATTGGGGCATTTAGTCGATTTAAATTTGGGATTAATATTAACATATGTGAGTTTAATACTACCATTTAATGCTTGCTGGCTGTTTTGCCCATTAGTTAATGTAGATTTTTCATTATGTTGATGCTCTACCTTTTGGTATATTTTTGGAATGGCTGATACTGGTTGTTCCTTTCTATGTGTAGTGCGTCTTTCAGAAGCTCTTGTAAAGCAGGCCTGGTGGTGATGAAACCTCTGAGTACTTGCTTGCTCACAAAAGATTTTATTTTTCCTTCACTTGTGAAGCTTAGTTTGGCTGGATATGAAATTCTGGGTTGAAAGTTCTTTTCTTTAAGGATGTTGAATATTGGCCCCCACTCTCTTCTGGCTTGTAGGGTTTCTGCAGAGAGATCTGCTGTGAGTCTGACAGTCTTCCCTTTGTGGGTAACCTGACCTTTCTCTTTGGCTGCCCTTAGCACTTTCTCCTTCATTTCAACCCTGATAAATCTGACGATTATGTGCCTCGGGGTTGCTCTTCTTGAGGAATATCTTTGTGGTGTTCTCTGTATTACCTGGAGTTGAATATTGTCCTGCCTTGCTAGGTTGGGAAAGTTTTCCTGAATAATATCCTGAAGAATATTTTCCAGCTTGGATTCATTCTCTTTGTCACATTCAGGTACACCTATCAAACATAGATTAGGTCTTTTCACATAGTCCCATAGTTCTTGGACACTTTGCTCATTCCTTTTTACCCCTTTTTCTCTAATCTTGTCTTCTCATTTTATTTCATCGAGTTGGTCTTCAACCTCTGATATCCTTTCTTCTACTTGGTCAATTTGACTGTTAAAACTCGTGCATACTTTGCAAAGTTCTCGTATTGTGTTTTTCAGCTCCATTAATTCACTTATATTCCTCTCTAAATTGTCTATTCTCGTTAGCATTTCGTCAAACCTTTTATCAAGGTTCTTAGTTTCTTTGCATTGGGTTAGAACATGTTCTTTTAGCTCACATAAGTTTCTTGTTATCCACCTTCTGAAGCCTGATTCTGACAATTCATCACATTCATTCTCCATCAGGCCTTGCTCCCTTGCTGATGAGGAGCTGCGATCCCCTGAAGGAGGAGAGGCATTCTGATTTTAGATGTTTACAGCCTTTTTGCGCTGGTTTCTTCCCATCTTTGTGGATTTATCCACCTGTCATCTTCGTAACTGCTGAATTTCAGATTGGGTCTCTGAGTGGACGTCCAGCTTGTTGGTGATGATGTTATTTCTGTTTTTTTGTTTTATTTCAGCGGACACCCCTCCCCCACAGAGCTGGACCTTCCCAGGTTCAGCTGCGCTTGCTGTGAAACTCTCAACCGTCAGCGTTTCCAACTGCTGCTTTTTTGTGGGGGTGGGACCAGCCAAGCCCAATCACCTGGCTCCCCGCCTCCGAGCCCCCTTTTTTTCTTTTTCTAATTGAATGGTCGACTCTCTCCCAGGTGCCCCAGTCGCCTGCCGAAAAGGCATCGGGATCTATGCAATTTCCCGTGTGGCCACCGCGCCCGCTGAAACAGCGGCGCTGAGATTCCTGGTGCTTTTCTGCCGGGAATCTCCCAATCTGGGTCCCCGCTTCAGTCCCCCTTTCAATCAGCTGAATGGGCAACTCTGCCTTCCCGGAGCTCCAAACGCCAACCAAAAGGGCATCCAGTCCCAAACACTCCGCACTGAGAATCGCCGTGCCGGGACAGCCGCGCCGGCCAAAAGAGTCGCGCTGGCGACCCGTGGGGCTCCTCCGGTGGGAATCTTCTGGTCCGTGGGCAACAAAACTTCATCTGGAAGTCTGGTGTCCACTCACTCCCTGCACCTTCACTGGGAGCTGCAATCCTGAACTGCTGCTAAACAGCCATCTTGGATCTCTCTCCAAGTCCATTTTCTGGAATTCGGGATTGGCAACATGTTTTTGTAGCCCTATGGTGTCTTCCCTCCCAGGAGACATAAAACAGGCGGAAGTAAAGAAAAGCAGATACTTCTCAGAGATTCCCAGCAACCCTAGGCTTACCCCAAAGGAGGCCAGTAGCTCTCTGCTTGCAGGGTGTTTATTATTATTAATTATTATTATTATTTGAGATGGAGTTTTGCTCTTGTTGCCCAGGCCGGAGTGCAATGGTGTGATCTAGGTTCACTGCAATGTCTGCCTCCCGGGTTCAAGCGATTCTCCTGCCTCAGCCTCCCAACTAGCTGGGAGAACAGGTGCCTGCCACCACGCCCAGCTAATTATTATTATTATTTTTTTTTTAGTAGAGATGGGATTTTACTACGTTGGCCAGGATGGTCTCAAACTCCTGACCTCAGGTGACCCACCCACCTCGACCTCCCAAAGTGCTGGGATTACAGGCGTGAGCCACCGCACCTGGCCTCTACTTGCAGGATCTTTGGGGCCTCCGAAAGTGAGGGCACCTTCCCCTCCCGACCCTGTGGGGTCAGCCTCTGCCTATAGAGGCTCAAAGTCTCAAGTCTAGGTTCCCACAGCCTTTCATTTCTCACACAGTCCACGCCCATCACCCAGACGTGTCTCCCTCTTCCATTCCTTCCCTCATTCTCTGCCCACCTTTCTTCCCAGTCTGCGTGTGGACCATCGCACCCCTTGAGGGCTTCCCCAAATTCTTCCTCACTGGGCTCCCACTCGCCTCCCTTTCCCAGCCTGGAAATACAACACTCCTCCTAAAACCCCTCCCCCAGAGCCACTCCTCCCCACCTACTCAGAATAGTTTTTGTTCTGTTTTGTCTTTTTAAATAGAGACAGGGTCTCTATCACCCAGACTGGAATGCAGTCAGAATAACATTTAACATCAGTAACTTTTTGTACTGGCAAAGAGCTTTCTATTTCCAAATTAGATTTTTTTGAATCTACTTTAGAGAGGGTGGCATGATCTAAGAAGCAAAATGACTCGCCTAAGATCACATAGCCAGTTCCTGGAGGTCCAGCCCACGTCCACCACCCCACTCTGCCTGGAGAACTGGGAATCCAGCTGCATTTTTCTCTTTTGGCCTTCAGTCTCTGTCTATAGTTCTAAATTGCATCTTCCCTGTCCCTAGGCTGTGGCATCTAAGCCTTCTACTTCTAGCTGCAACCTGCCTTTCCAGCATCATGACATGTCCCAGCCTAATACAAACCTCATGTTTCAACCAGTCTAGACTCTTTCCTATCTGCCAGCTTGTACTGTGCCACCCATCAAGCCTGAGACTTGCATCTTCTGAGGCTTGCCTCCACATCTGTCCCTATCCCCTCCTCTGAATCCTTGGTCTCTGTGGCTTCCCCGTGATGCCCTTTCTGATCTCTATACCACCCACGGGGCTCTTACTACCTACTACCATACACAGCTATGGTGTGAGTGTTAGGGGTCTTCACAGGAAAACAGAAACCGTCCTAGGTATTTCCGTAGAGAGTATTGAATATAAGGGATTGACTCTTCTGGTGTGAAAGGGTCAAGAAGCAAAAAAGAGAACACGAAGTAACACAGAGATAACTGCAGGAAGATGCTAACTCCCCTAGGCTAGGGGAACAAAGAGGTGAGGTTGAGGTTGTGATAATCTAGAAATGCAAGAAAGGGACCCTATAGAGCTGGGACCCCTCCTCCAGCTGGAGGTGATGCTGCCCAGCTGGTACCCCAGCAAAAGTGAAAGGAAACAAACAGAAAGAAATGAGTCCTCCCCTGTCTCCCTGCAGCACCCACTACTGGCAGAACCTAACAGACAGACAGCTGGCAAAGGAGTCTGGGAAATGTGGTTGGCAGAGTTTCAGCCCCAGCCTCACACAGCAGAGTAGAGAAGGGAGGGTTTAGAGCCAAGAAACAATGGGGAAATGACCAGCATGGTGGTACTTATTATTTCTCTTATACCTAAAATATATTGAGCACCTACTACATGTCTACACTTGACATACATGTCCTTTTTTTTTTTTTTTTAATTGAGATGGAGTCTCGTTCTGTGGCCCGGGCTGGAGTGCAGTGGTGCAATTTCGGCTCACTGCAACCTCCATCTCCCAGATTCAAGAGGTTCTCCTGCCTCAGCCTCCCAAGTATCTGGGATTACAGGTGCACACCACCACACCCAGCTAATTTTTGTATTTTTAGTAAAGATGGGGTTCTACCATGTTGGCCAGGTTGATCTCGAACTCCTGACCTCAGGTGATCTGCCTGCCTTGGCCTCCCAAAGTGCTGGGATTACAGGCATGAGCCACTGCGACTAACCTTGACATACGCTTTAACACAAAAAACAATCTGGTAAGCTCATAGTATTGCTGACATTTTCCAGATGAGGAAACTGAGCCTTACAGAAGTCAAATAACTTGCTTAAAGTCCCACAAAGTCACATCTGTACACATATTCTCCACTGTATCATGCTGCCTACATGGTGCACCACTCTGGACCAAGAGGGCTTTGGAGATGGGTGGGCATTAGTCCTTATGGGCAGGACATTGTCTGTATGGCCCCAGCACCAAAATGTGTTTAGCGAATAATGATGTGCTGAATACCCACTCATAGTAGGTCCTGCAGTGGGTGAAGAAGTCACAAAGATGGGCAAGAACAAGCCACTGCCCTGAGGGGCATGCTGTCTACCAGGAGAGAAGACATGTATAATTGCAAATCCTCACAGAGCTGTGTAAGCACCAAAGGCTACAAGAGCACTGTAAATGAAGGAATGAGGATGATGAAACTTGGATCTCAACGCTTTCCTGCTGAAAATCCTTCAATGGCTCCCTAGTGCCAATGAGGTAAGCACGAAGCTTGCAGGCAGGCCTACCTCCAGGCTTCCTCTCTTGAGCCTCCTGCCCCCTCGCACCCATACCATCCTCTAAAGGGCTTTGCAGCTCTAAGCCTGCATTCCCTCATTCACTGCTCCTGTGACTCAGCATCCTCCACTCTCCTCCACCTCTCCCTTCCCATTTATCTTGAGGATCACCTACTCCCCTTTTAAATCAGCTCTTTCAACTGCCACCTCCTCTCTGAAGCCCTTCCTGACTTCTCTCCCCCATGCAATCTCATCCTAGGCAGAATGGATCGCTCCTTCTTATACCTCTTCCCCCAAATCCTTGCTTCAAAGTTAAACTCTGAATTACCTGGATTTGTTTGCCTATATATCTTTCTTATCCTCATGTCTCTTTATCTTTGCATCGCTTGAAGCCATAACAAATTCCAGCACATTCTAGGTTTCCAATAGACACTCGATGTATTAATGACAACAAGCCAACTAGGGGCAGAGTACAGAAAGGAAAAAAATACTACCTGAGAGCCAGACCTAAACCGAATCTTGGTTCAACATACTTAACTAAAACTAGTTAAGTTTAATTTTCTCTAAGAAAGTTATCGGTAATTAACTTCTCCAATCCTCGGTTAAGTCGTCTGTCAAATGGAAAGTCTGCCACGTACCTCGGGACACATGATGCCTGAGCCAGAGCATCAGCTGGACCAACTGCCTCGTCCCTGAGGTGGTCCAGGATGATGCTGGGACCACGTGTGAGGACCTCAGTCCCTGGAGCTGCACTAGGAAATCTGAAGGCCTGACTGCCATGACTACACCTCAGCCATCAAGTCTACACTCAGCCATGATCGAGGAGGGAGGAGGGAAACCCTTAAATCTCCCATCCCCTCCAGCCCTCCAGTTCCAGCACTCAGGGTCTGTGAGATCCTCAATTCCCTCTAACATCTTTCTTCCCCGACCGTCACATCCTCTAGTTCCTTTGATGCCTTTAGCTTCGTGGGTCCCTCAGAACATCTAGAGCCTCCTTGGGCTCTCTAGGGTATCTCTTGCTATCCTTGAGTCCACCAGGATACCAAGCAGTATCCCTCCCCGATGACCTCCAAGCAGTCCTGGAACGTGGCTCTCAAGTTGCCAAGCACTGTCTCTGCCAGTCTCTCCAGACTCTCAGGCTGTCTCGTTCTCTTCACCATCCCTCTCCACCCCCTCCAGGCACTGCCAGCTCTGACCCAGCACCATCTAGACATGCGGCCCCTTGACACAGGGCTACAGCTGCTGCGGGACACCTCCCCCTGCCCTCCTGTCCCCACTGCCCCAGCCGGTCCGTTGCCATTCAGTCTAACAGCAAATTCAGGCTCAGGAAATTTCTGGCAGCAAAGCACCCACAGCAGGAGAGAGAAGAAGGAGAGAAGTGGGGAGGGCAAGCTGATCTGACCCAGCGTGCTCCTGCCACAGCTCCAAGTGACCACCCACCCTGCCCCCACATCCTTGCCCAAGCCCTTCCCCACGCTCAGGACACCCTTTCCACCCATGACTTCTTATCAGGATCCTACTTAGTTTTTAAGGCCCAGCCCAGATGCCCCCAGACCGCACTCTCTTGAGTTTCCTCCCCTCCTCTCCAGGATGTAAGGTCCTTGAGGAGAGGATGACATTTGGGAGGCCTTTCAGGGCCCAGCAGCATGCAAGGTTGAAGAGACAGATAAACCCAGAGGGGAGACCTGAGGTCTGATCCTCAGCCCTAGTCAGCAAGAACAAGAAGTTTGCTAAATGCCCCCTTCAGGGTTCTGGGGGCTGGTAGAAAAGAAAGGAAGAAAATACCCACGCTTCTGATGGCTGGCACATCCATTTGCTGATAGAATCCCACAACCATGCCAGGCATGGTGGCTGACACCTGTAATCCCAGCACTTTGGGAGGCTGAGGTGGATGGATCACGAGGTCAGGAGTTCAAGACCATCCTGGCCAACATGGTGAAACCCCGTCTCTACTAAAAATACAAAATTAGGTGAGTGTGATGGCTCATGCCTGTAATCGCAGCTACTCGGGAGGCTGAGGCAGGAGAATCACTTGAACCAGGGAGTCGGAGCTTGTAGTGAGCCGAGATCACACCACTGCACTCCAGCCTGGAGACACAGCGAGACTCCATCTCAAAAAAACAAAAAAAAAAAAAAGAAAAGAAAGAAACAGCTGCTGGCTTGGGCCCAGGCTTCCATGCACAGAGGGACTAATTCCATTTTAAAGGTGAAAACACTTCTATGGCAGTGATCATAGTGTGTATCAAAGTGGTGAGCACGGTTTCCAGAAGTGGGCTGTGCCAACAAGCGTTCAGCCCATGCAGAGCAGAGCCCCAGCGTTTGACGGGCTCTGCTGTGACTGCCCCACTGCCTGGAAAGCAATGCTTAGACAGCGGTCTTTGGAGAGAATGGCAATCAGGTGTTTGAATGCTAACAATCAGACTCACTGCTCTCCTTGTTTGGCCCTTTTCAAATAGGAAAAGACAACCGGACTGGGGCGGTGGCTCACACCTGTAATCCAAGCACTTTGGGAGGCCAAGGTGGGAGGATCACTTGAGGTCAGGAGTTCAAGACCAGCCTGCCCAACATAGTAAAACCCCGTCTCTACCCAAAATACAAAATTAGCCAGGCATGGTGGCGCGCACCTGTCATCTCAGCTACTCAGGAGGCTGAGAGGAGGGCTCAACTCTCTTGAATGAGCTGACTGGATGGACCTCCACTTCTTCTTTTTTTTTTTTTTTTTTTTTTGAGACTGAGTTTCGCTCTTGTTACCCAGGCTGGAGTGCAATGGCGCGATCTCGGCTCACCGCAACCTCCGCCTCCCGGGTTCAGGCAATTCTCCTGCCTCAGCCTCCTGAGTAGCTGGGATTACAGGCACGTGCCACCATGCCCAGCTAATTTTTTGTATTTTTAGTAGAGACGGGGTTTCACCACGTTGACCAGGATGGTCTCGATCTCTTGACCTCGTGATCCACCCGCCTCGGCCTCCCAAAGTGCTGGGATTACAGGCTTGAGCCACCGCGCCCGGCCGGACCTCCACTTCTTATTACTGCTCTACAATATAATATAAACATAACAATGATAATAATTCCAGCCTAACAGCAGCAGCCTTTTGCAGTTGACAAAGCAATGCACTGAGTCACTGGGCATTTCCCACCTACAATGACTTGGTCTGGGTTATTCCCATTTTACATATGAGGAAACTGAAGCTTAGAGGGCCTCTGGGATATGCCACAGGCCACAGGGCCTTTCTGGTGGCAGAGCAGAGACTCAAAAAGACCCCGATCCCCACTCTCCTTCCATAGCCTCACAGTCACCTGTACAGGGAAGGGTCAACCACGGCTCCTTCTTCCTCATCATCCTCATCCACTCGGGTGCCCGTGGCAAACACACAGGCGTGTGAGTGAAGAATCATCTGCCACACACACAGGCTGACCCGCGGCTGTGCGTGAGGAGGCTCGTGGACCCACAGGAGGGCAGCCTGCGAGGGGCCCATCGGGAGCGTGGGGGAGGAGGCAACACGGAGCCGCCCCTCCCTGGAAGGGCGATTATCCTCTACACCTTCCTTTTCTTCCTCTCTTTGCTATATTTTCCTCAGAATGTCAATACAGTAAATAGTTATTCAGCCTCTCCTTCATGCCGGCATTTTACCAGGCACTGAGAATTCCACGCAAATAAGACAAGGTTCCCACCTCAGAGTGGAAACAAATGAAGAAAATAAACTTGAAACCTATCACTTCTGCCATGGATTTGTTGTTTATTCGAGTAAATCAGCTGACCTTTGAGCCCACTATAGTCCTGGAATCCCAACACTTTGGGAGCCTGAGGCAGGAGGCTGCATGTGCCCAGGAGTTTGAGACCAGCCTGGACGACATAGTTGAGACCCCCATCTCTCCTAAAAAACAAAAAAGGGGGATATCTTATTATACTATATAACATTTTGTGAAATAATTTTTTTTCATACCTTCATAAGAACAAGGACCGATTTTACTAGACCTGGCTCATTATAAATTCATGCACTAATTCTATAATAAAGCCTGATTTAGAAACCCAGCCATACACATGTCAGACCCACAGAAAAAAAAAAAAGTCCCTGTTGAAGTCAGGGCCAAGGGCTGACCATTTCAGGTTCGTAGTCTCTCACTTCTATTTCACTTGTTACCTGCTAATTTCCAATTCGAAGAGGCACTAAAAAGTTAACGTGCAGCCGGGCAGGGTGGCTGCTGCCTTTCATGGCAGCACTTTGGAACACTGAGACGGGAGGATCGCTTGAGCCCAGGAGTTCAAGGCCAGCCTGGGCAACATAGGGAGACCCGTCTCTACAAAGATTTAAAAATAGGTCAGGTGCAGTGGCTCATGCCTGTAATCCCAGCACTTTGGGAGGCCAAGGTGGGCAGATCACCTGAGGTCAGGAGTTCAAGACCAGCTTGGCCAACATGGCAAAACCCCGTCTCTACTAAAAATACAAAAAGCAGCCAGGCGTGGTAGTGAGCACCTGTAATCCCAACTACTTGGGAGGCTGAGGCAGGAGAATCACTTGAGCCCAGGAGGCAGAGATTGCAGTGAGCTGAGATCATGCCACTGCACTCCAGCCTGGGTGACAGAGTGAGACTCTGTCTCAAAAATATAAAATTAAAAAATAATCTAGTGGGGAAAGGGAGGGCCCACTGAGAACCATCCCAGCAACCTGACCACAGCTGGTCTTCCCTGGACACCATGAGCCATACTGTCCAATCCTTCTTCACTCCCGCCAACACCGACCGTCCACCCAACTATGAGATGCTGAGGGAAGAGCACGAGGTGGCTGCGCTGGGGGCGCCCCACAACCCAGCTCCCCTGACATCCACCGTGATCCACATCCACAGCGAGACCTCTGTGCCCGACCACGTCATCTGGTCCCTGCTCAACACCTTCTTCATGAACTCCTGCTGCCTGGGCTTCATAGCATTTGCCTACTCTGTGAAGTCTCAGGACAGGAAGATAGTTGGTGACCTGACCAGGGCCCAGGCCGATGCCTCCACCGCCAAATGCCTGAACATCTGGGCCCTGATCATGGGCATCATCATGACCATTCTGCTGATCATCATCCCAATACTGATTCTGCAAGCCTATCAAGAGATCGAGAGGAATCATCCAGGCCAGGGGCTCTGCCCGTGACCTGTTTCCCATACTCCAGCTTCCATTCCTCGCCCTGCCCCGAGCCAAGTCCTGTATCAGCACTTTGTCCTCACACGCTTTTCTACATTGGTGTTCAATAAAGTGCACGTGTTCCTGATAAAATAAATAAATAAAATTAGCTGGGTGTGGTGGCATGCACCTGTGCTCCCAGCTACTTGGGAAGCTGAAGTGGAAGGATCAATTGAGCCTGGGGGCTCAAGGCTGCAGTGAGTTGTGATTGTGCCACTGTCCTCCAGCCTGGGTGACACAGAGAGATCCTGTCTCAAAAAAATAAGGAAAGAAATAAAAAGTCAATACGCGATGGTTATTTCTTTTCCCTCAGATGTGAACTCCAAAACAGGGAGCTGAGTTTTTATTTACTTTTGCATGTTTGGTGAACTGTAGGCATAGAATCCATGTTGACTAAATAGATACAGGAAGAGTAACTATAAAGTAATGCTTTGGCTCTGCAAATGCCTACAACTGTTCAGAGAAAAGGCATTATGTGAAATCTAAGATATCCCACTGCTCCTTTCAGTGGTGTTGTGGGAGGGTGCTATGATTGCTCATGATGTTGGCAAAGCACATTCTGCTGAAAGAAAACCACTTGCAAAAAGATACTATGGCTCTGCAAATGAGTCCATGTTTGGGTTTAAATGGCTGTAAAGCATACATTCCTGCAGGGGTAGGATTGGGGCTGGTGGTTAGAAAAACGTCCTGGATTCTGGTTTCTTTTCTTTTCTTTTTTCTTTTTTTTTTTTTTTTTTTTTTTTCCCTGAGGGGGGTTTTCTCTTTTTTTCCCCGCTGGGGTGCAATGGTGCAATCTCAGCTCACCGCAACCTCCGCCTCCTGGGTTCAAGCGATTCTTCTGCCTCGACCTCCCGAGTAGCAAGAATTACAGGCATGTGCCACCATGCCCAGCTAATTTTGTATTTTTAGTAGAGACGGGGTATCTCCATGTTGATCAGGCTGTTCTCGAACTCCTGACCTTAGGTGATCTGCCCACCTCAGCTTCCTAAAGTGCTGGGATTACAGGCGTGAGCCACTGTGCCCAGCTGCATTCTCGTTTCTTAAAGCTTGAAACTGAATTGGATGTGGTGGTGTGTGTCTCTAGCCCCAGCTACTCAGAATAAGTTCAAGTCTAGCCTGGACAACACAGCAAAACCCCAACTCTGAAAACAACAAACCAAAAAAAGCTTGAAACTAGTCTTCCCAGGGCAATTCCGTACAGAGCTCTTTTGCTCCAGCAGTAGTTCAAGGCTTTGGAAAGTCCTGCTCCTTTTCCTTTCTCCTCAGGTGTCTTTACCATGAACTCATTCCATGGAAAAGCAGTGAGCAGTGCCCACCCATCTGTGGGTGGCTGTGTCCCTAACTCTTTGGCAGCTATACTGGCTAGTGATTGACATCCCAAAATCTGACACCAGGCCATCTGGTTCTAATCCCCACCTCTTTCCGAGTTACCCTGGGCAAGTCATTAACCTCCCCGAGTCTCGGACTCCCTGTCTATAAAGTGGGGAGAATGATAACAGCGCCCACTTCACAGGCCGGTAATGGCATGTGAGTTCATACCAGTAAAGCACTTGGCACAGCGTTTGCTCATGGCATGCAGGACATGACCGCGTATCTCTCTCCACCCCCACAGCCTACAAGTTCCAGATCGGAAGCCCCAAGTTCAGATTAATGTTCTTACTGTGTGACTGAAGTCAAGTCTCTTGACCATGATCTCAGTTTTCTCACCTGTAAAATGGCGCCAGGTAATCCTCAAATAAGGCAAAGCCAGGCCTTGACAGTTATTTGTCAAATCATCACTGACTATACTAAGATAACGATGGGCCATTGTCAGGTTTGGACACAAAGGGCAGGGTGGTAAAAATTAGAACTCATCAGTTTTGTTACCTGAAAGCAGACAGTAGGAATAAAAAAGTGAACTCTCTCCGCATGATCCACTGTGCATATTATTCTTGCTATATTGGACACAGATCTCCTCAGATTCCCTCAATCACCATATTCTTTCCAAAAGCGCTGTCCTAGAGCTTGCTGTACAGGACCAGATGTTGCACCCTGCGCTTCCTGGCACTAAGAAAGAGGCACGGCATTTTTTTCGCCTCTCTGGATTTTGAAGGCAAGATATGCCGCACTTGAGAATCTTGTTCAACCTGGTTATTGGGCGACCCAGAAGGCAGCTGATTCAAGTGAGTCCCAGGATTAAAAAAAAAAAAAAAAAGTCCCTACTAGGCCGGGTGCAGTGGTTCATGCCTGTGATCCCACCACTTTGGGAGGCCGAGGCAGGAGGATCACTCAAGGTCAGGATTTCAAGACCAGCTTGACCAACATGGCAAAACTCCCATCTCTACTAAAAATATAAAAATTAGCCGGGCATGGTGGTGCATGCCTGTAATTCCAGCTTCTCAGGAGGCTGAGGCAGGAGAACTACATCAACCCAGGAGGTGGAGGTTGCAGTGAGCCAAGATCGTGCCATTGCACTCCAGCCTGGGCAACAGGAAC
>NW_022437059.1:1134614-1191249 GCF_009761245.1 Sapajus apella | reverse complement strand
GAGTGAAACTCCGTCTCAAAAAAAAAAAAAAAAGAAAAAGAAAAAAGAAATCATTCTATAAAAAAGACATAAGCACATGCATGTTTATAGCAGCACAATTTGCAATTGCAAAGATGTGAAACCAACCTAAATGCCCATCAACCAATGAGTGGATAAAGAAAATGTGGGGTATATGCACCATGGAATACTACTCAGTCATAAAAAGGAATGAAATAATGTCTTTTGCAGCACTTGGATGGAGCTGGGGGCTCCATTATTCTAAGTGGAGTAACTCAGGAACAGAAAACTCATTTATAAGTGGGAGCTAAGCTATGAGGACACAAAGACTTGAGGATGATATAAGGGAATCTGGGGACTTGGGAAGGATGGGAGGTGAAGCAAGGAATAAAAGACTACATATTAGGGACAATTACACTGCTTGGGTGCATTAAAATCTCAGATATCACCACTAGATAACTTATCCATGTAACCAAAACCCAGCTGTACCTCAAAATTGAAAATGTAGAACATGTTTTATAAAGGAAGAGAACAGTACACAATTTTTTTCAAAAACAGTATGTCGCCGGGCGCGGTGGCTCAAGCCTGTAATCCCAGCACTTTGGGAGGCCGAGGTGGGTGAATCACGAGGTCAAGAGATCGAGACCACCCTGGTCAACATGGTGAAACCCCGTCTCTACTAAAAATACAAAAAATTAGCTGGGCATGGTGGCGCGTGCCTGTAATCCCAGCTACTCAGGAGGCTGAGGCAGGAGAATTGCCTGAACCCAGGAGGCGGAGGTTGCGGTGAGCCGAGATCGCGCCATTTCACTCCAGTCTGGGTAACAAGAGAGAAACTCCGTCTCAAAAAAAAAAAAAAAAAAAAAATGATTCAGTATGTCTTCGCAAGTCCATCTCCCCCACCTGACATCTTGAGACAAAGTTGCTTTTCCTCTTTGTTCTCAGTACCAAGAACAGCGCATCAGGCATAGCACATAGTCATGAACCTTCGGCCTAAATCACAGTGAAATTAGTGAAAGGAAGTCTAGCTTCTAGTCCCAGCACTCACACCAACTTCTCAAACACTGAAAGACTCTGGTCAAGGCACTTCTCTGAGCTTCAGTTTACCCTTCTGGTAAATAGGAACAATGTTCCTGTCCCCTTCTTATTCTGTGAGGATCAATTCAAAGAGAGATGGGATTGGTCCTTTGGTGTGGCGGGAAGTCTAAGCACACTGGAAGTTTAAGACATCAGCACCGGCCAGCACAGTGGCTCACGCCCGTAATCCCAGTACTTTGGGAGGCAGAGGCGGGTGGATCACTTGAGGTCAGGAGTTCAAGATCAGCCTGGCAAACATAGAAACGCCTCTCTATTAAAAATACAAAAATTAGCCAGGCATGATCCCAGCTACTCGGGAGGCTGAGGCACAAGAATCCCTTGAACCTGGGAGGCAGAAGTTGCAGGGAGCTGAGATTGTGCCATTGCAGTCCAGCCTGAGTGACAGAGCTAGACTCTGTCTCAAACAAACAAACAGAAGACACCAGCACTGATGCCATTAACGACAACTGCTGACAGCGTTGATACTGATGATGACCTGCTTAGTTGGAGGAATTCTCCTTCCTTCCTCCAGGATTGCCTGGTCTTGACCTAACTCAGCTCCATTATCTGCTGAATGATGGAAGCCAGGCCCCCTCCTCTCTAACTCCTTGTCTCACAGATTTCTTTTTTAATTTTTAAAAAATAGAGATGGGGTCTCACTATGTTGCCCAGGCTGAGCATGAACTCCTAGGCTCAAGCAATCCTCTTGGCTGAGCCTCCCAAAGTACTGGGATTACAGGCATGAGCCACCATGCCCAGACTCATAGATTTCATATGTCCTCAAAAAGTCCTTCCAGAAGTCTGACCCACATCCTTCATGTTGCAACCCTGCCCCCTCCCTTCCTCATGTCGCCTCAAAGCATAATCCGTGAGCACCTTGTGTGGCTTATCCGTGACAGTAACATCCCCATTCCCACTACAGAACAGGCCAAGAGGCAGAGGGGGAGATTTTCCAGAGAGAAAGAAATATAAGCCAAGAGAGATGAGAGAGAAACAGTATGGGGGGGAGAGAGAGAGAGAGAAAGGGAAGTTCTAGTTTGTGATGAGGGAGCCGAGAAAGAATCTGGAGGGATGGAGGTCAGATAGCAGTGAGGACTTCCTAACACCTAAACACAGAGTGACACAGATACCCCCACCGCTACACCACCGCTACCTACAGCTGCACAGCTTCCGGGGGTGGGACCATTGTCTTAAGGCTTTCCATGACGTGGGTCCTCTGCCAGAACGAAGGCTGTGGGTAAGGCGACATTTCCTGCCCCCGGGGCCAGGGCTCGGGGAGAGATGATGAGTTGCTGAGTGTGCACCCCTTTCCGGAGCACATACACATTCCCTGCTCTGGGGTCCCTTGTCAGGCTGCCCCCATGGAGCTCCCCCTGGCCCAGACATGTCCCCGAGGTAAGTGTGAAGTTGGAGGATATGGGTGGGAGGGGGCACCAAGACCCCCACCCCCCTGCCCTGTCTCCAGGGCCGGAGCTCCCACTTCAGGGATGAGGGGCCCCACCCTAAACCAGAGCTGGCAAGGCCCTTCAGCACCACAGCCCTGCCTGGGACTCCGTGCTCACTCATCCCTGAGGATAAAGGTGACAGGGTTTGTTGAGTGCTTCTCAGAGAGGAGGGAGGAGGGAGCAGGAGGATGAAGGGAGGAGGAGGCAAAGACCCTGGACCAGAAGAGGGGCCTGCCCTGAAGCGATCTGCCTCCCTGACCATCCAAAGGCCAGCCTGGTTCCCAGGCTTTCCTTCTAGGCACCTGGTGTCCCTGACAGCTTCCTCTGGCAGCATCAGCCCCCACCCCCCAACCCCAACTCCATGCCACCTTGGCTCCTTATCCTCATGCCTGAGAAACTCCCCTGCTGCCCTCCTGCGTTTTTCCTGTCTTTAAGACTGTCCCAGCCCTCCAGGTCCCCGGAGCCTTGGGGGACAGGTGGTCAGGCTGAGATACACACAGTCCGTCTCTGAGAAACCCCAGCAGCCCTCTTTGCACTCACAGGGAGTCACGAAGTCCCCGTCCCAACCTTCAGCACCTTCAAGCCCACGGACATGACCCGCAGGAGCTACCAGGGCCTGGGCTACACCGCGGTGAGTGGAAACCTGGGGCGGCAGAGGGGTGCAGGGCCCTCTTCTCTCCCGTCCTCCCATGGGTAAGGACTTGCAGATGGACAAAGGCCACCCGAGAGAAGGCAGGAATGATCCAGGTCTGCCAACAACCTGGGGCACAGAGGGAGAGAATGAAAATGGCGAGTACCTCCTTCATGCACTGAGTTTCCCACTCACCCCCTCGATGCTCCTAGGCCCTCCGTCAGCTCAGGCTGAGTCCGCAGGTGACCAGGGTCCAGCGCATGGAGTCCCAGAAGCAGCCATTGGCACTCTGTGTCAGAGGCCTTCATGTGCCCAGTGCATTCCATGTTCCCATCTCAGCCCTTCTCTCCTGCTCCGTCAAGAACTTTCCCTGCGAATTAGCTTGGTCCCTCATATTGTGGAATAAGCCCCTCAATCACTCTGGCCTCTTGGGTGACTTCTTGCATCATGTCCCTGCATCCTGGAGGCCAAGGAATGACTCTGTCCATCTGGAAGGCCATGCTGCCTTTCCCGCCCCTCCTAGACCTCAGCATGACAGCTCACTGCTGCTGGATTAAAAGAACTCAGGCCCCAGATGGCAGAGGAGAATCTCTGGAAGCCACAACAGCTGGAGCTGACAAAGGGTTTTATGTTAGACTTTAGGAAGGACTTTCTGAGCAATTGGACCCTAAAATAGGCAGGAAAGGCTGGGTATGAGGAAGAGAAGATGGCAGGTGGCTGGAAGTCAGGAGAAAGCCCGCTCATCATGCTGCTTCCCTCTCCTTGAATCTTCTCCCATCCAGGCATCTCCCCAGGCCCCAGAGGCTGCCTCCATCCGAGAGAATGCTGAGAGGGCAGAGGAGGTGCCTGGGAAAGGAAGCCTGTCCCTGCAGGCCGAGATCCGGGCTTGGTTCCAGAAGACCCAGGCCCACTGTCTCCTGCAGCACGGGGCAGCCCCTACCTGGTTCCATGGCTTCATCACCCGGAGGTGAGTCACGGAGGAGGAAATCAGCCCAGACAGGGGCAGGGCAAGTCCCGGGTCTGGGTCCTGCCACCTGCCACGAATAGATGAAGCCTCCCACTCCCACTAGTGTGGAGTAGATGGATGCACCCACTGCAGGCTGCCACTCCCAGAGGTTCCCAGACCTTTCACTGAGGCATTTCTCCAGGGGAGATCATTGGAGAGGCTCCAATCCAGCCCGCTCTGTGCCTCAGTTTCCCCTCTCTAGGCTCCATTATCCTCCTGTCCCTAGGCCTTGAATGCTGGTATTTTCCAGCTCTTTCTCTCTCTCCAGACTTACTCCATCTTTACCTCCCAGGCCTCTCTTCTTCCACCCTTGCAGATCCTCCCTCCCCCATTTCTCAGCCTCACTTCTCTCCTATGACCCTCCTCAGTTCAGCTTTGACTTCTGAAATCTGCAAGTCCAACTACTATCCCATCCCTGTTGCTGCAGTAGCAGGCCCTGCAGGCCGCCCTTCCAGGATGAGGCTAGAGGAGGATGCGGGGGTCTCCTGAATGGGACCCCTGGCCCCTGTCCACGCCCAGTCCCTGCAGCGGGAGAGCAGCGCCCACATGTTCTCTCTCCCCATCTCAACCCTAGCCCTCCTCTAGCCGCTCCAGAATGCTCGCTTGCGGGTAGGGGTTCCTCGTGAGAGCCGGGGAGACGGAGGCGAGGCTGGAAGTGTCAGAGCAGGGTTCAGCCCCCTCTCTCTGTCACCCACAGGGAGGCAGAGAGGCTGCTGGAACCCAAGCCTCAGGGATGCTATTTGGTGCGGTTCAGCGAGAGCGCGGTGACCTTCGTGCTGACTTACAGGTGAGGGGCGAGGTCGCCCAGCGGGGATCAGGCTCGTCGGAGGGGCGGGGCCTGGGGCTGATCCCGGGAGGAGCGGGGCTCTCCGCTCAGTCCCCGGGCTGCTGAGGTGGTGGCCCAGGCCGAGGAGAGGGAGACAGTCTGATCCCTAACGGCGCCCTCCAGGAGCCGGACTTGCTGCCGCCACTTCCTGCTGGCCCAGCTCGGGGACGGGCGCCACGTGGTGCTGGGCGAGGACAGCGCCCACGCGCGGCTGCAGGACCTGCTGCGGCACTACACGGCGCACCCGCTCAGCCCCTACGGGGAGACGCTCACCGAGCCCCTTGCCCGCCAGGTACGCGCCCCAGACCCTGACCCTAGAGCCCGGGTCTCAGGCCAGCGCCCCTCCCACCCAGAGCCCAGGCGCAGGACGCGGCACTAGGCACTTTCTCATCCCGAACCACCACCGGCCAGGCCTCCCTTACGCGAGCACCTTCATCTTCGGGGGAGGCCCTTCGAGAAACGTGAATGCTGGTGGGGGGGGGCCGTCCTTGAGAGGCCAGCCCAGCCACACGGAGACAGATGGGCAAGGAGAAACCAGGGGCACACACAGTCATTTGGGGTTTTGTGTGTGTTTTGTTTTGTTTTGTTTGAGACAGAGTCTCTCTCTGTTGCGCAGGCTTGAGTGCAGGGCCATGATCGCTGCTCCCTGCAACCTCCGCCTCCTGGGTTCAAGTGATTCTCCTGCCTCAGCCTCCCGAGTAGCTGGGATTACAGGCGTGAGCCACAGCGCCCAGCCTAGTCATTTTTTTTTTTTTTTTTTATTAATGTAAGAGATATTTACAAAGTACTTAGGCCCTTCCAAGTGCTGGCAGGCCCTGGGAATAGACCCATGAACAAGACAGACAGGTGAGTCTCAAACTCACAAAGCTTACTTTCTAGCAGCAAAAATGGACAAGTAATAGAAATCCAGTGTGGAGAGTGTGATTCAAGAGGAAACCCAGGGTGCCCTTTAGCCTAGCAGGCAGTGGTGCACAAGTTCAGGCAGTGCTGAGGGGCCACTCTGTGCCAGGCAACCTTCTGGGCACTGGAAAAACATCAAGGAACAAAACTGAGTGGGTTGGAAGGACAAGACGATGCAAGGAGAGGAGTTAGGAGCCTGAACTAAGGTGCTGGCCATGTGCATGGAGAAAAGTACGCAGATGTGAACAACAGACAGTGGAAGGAGCAGGACTTGTATATGAGTTCATGTCGGGAGGGAGGTGGAGCCATCGAGGCTGACTCCTAAGGTGCTATTTTGGCAGCCCGGTGGAGATGTCACTTTTTATTCAGGAAGGACATACTGAGAGAGGAGGGGGTTAGGGCAGGGAAAAGAATTCTTTGGATTCCACAGTACACCTAAAGAACACCTCCCGATGGAGACGTGCACTTGGTGGATAGCAGGAGCGCGAGAAAAGCCCTGTGACCTTAGCCTACAGTGGCAGTGGGCATCGGGACGGCATTCATGGACCAAGGGCTAACGAACGCTGAGCTAAAAGCACACCCTCTGTGAGATGGAACCATCCCACATGGGGATCCTCTCTCCTGAGGTGGTCTTAAAAATTTTAGCTTATGGCTGGGCACGGTGGCTCATGCCTGTAATCCCAGCACTTTGGGAGGCCGAGGCCAGTGGATCACCTGAGGTCAGGAGTTCAAGACCAGCCTGACCAACATGGAGAAACCCTGTCTCTACTGAAAAATACAAAAATTAGCTGGGTGTTGTGGCGGGCCCCGGTAATCCCAGCTACTTGGGAGGCTGAGGCAGAAGAATCGCTTGGACCTGGGAGGCAGAGGTTGCAGTGAGCCGAGATCACGACACTGCACTCCAACCTAGACGACAGAGTGAGACTTGGTCTCAAAAAAAAAAATTCGTTTATAACTCCATAAATTAACCAGCAGTGCAGAAATAAACACAAACACAGCTGTCATAGAGATTGGTCCTCATGCCAATAATTTTTCAGCTAAAGACGTGTAAGGCCTACAGTGTAGAGGATAGCTAGGAAATAGAGGAAAAAAAAAAAAAAAGACATGTAAAGTCCTGTTGCATTTTCACAACCACAGGCGCAAATGGAATCTGGCCTGGCCCTGTGTTCCAGATGCAATTAAGTTTAATGCAGCCAGTGTGGTGGTTCACGCCCGTAATCCTACAACGGAAGGCTGCAGTGGGAGGATCGCTTGAGCCCAAGAGTTCAAGACCAAGCCTGGGCAACATAATGAGACCTCATCTCTATAAAAATGAAAATACAATTAGCCGGTGTGGCAGCACATGTCTGTAGTCCCAGCTACTTGGGAGGCTGAGGCGAGAGGATGGCTTGAGCCCAGGAGGTCAAGGCTGCAGTGAGCTGAGACTGCACTTCAGCCTGGACAACAGAGTAAGACTCTATCTTAAAAAAGAAAAAGTTTAACGCTAGATATGGCCTGTGACCAGAGTTCAGCACTGCCTCCACCCAACCCAGGGTCTCCTCACCATCTCCGTTCCCTCTTCCTCATCCGGAAAACCCAGCCCAGTCCAAAGTTCTGTGCCCATCCCACCCCCCATCCTTCACTTAGACCTGATGATTTTGTTCTCCTGATCACCTCCCCCTCCCCAATGCCCCGCCAAGTCCCTCAGACCTCCTCCTTTCCCAGCAGACTCCTGAGCCTTCAGGACTTTCCCTGAGGACCGAAGAATCAGACTCTGAAAGCAAAAGCCAGGACCCAAACCCCCAGTACAGCCCAATCATCAAGCAGGGGCATGCCCCAGTCCCGATGCAGAAAGAGGGGGTCGAGGAGAAAGAGGTATTGGGCTGAAGGGGCTGAGGGAAGAGGAGGAGAGGCCTGCGAGGGGGTGCAGGCAGCAGGGAGGAGGAGGGGCGTAGCAGGTGGAGGCTCAGCTGGGAGTTAGGCTAGGGCTTTAACCCCTCTGGGGTGTTAACCCTGCCTCCCTGGCTCCCCTCTTTCCTGGCCTCACCTCTCCTAGCCCTCCCAGACACTCAGGCCCAAGCCTCCCATCCCTGCGAAACCTCAGCTGCCCACAGAACTCTACACAAGCCCTGCTCCACGCCGCTGCCCGGCCTCACCCCCCAGGCCCCCCAACCCTATCTACAACGAGCCTGATGAACCCATAGCCTTCTACGCCATGGGCCGGGGCAGCCCCGGGGAAGCCCCCAGGAACATCTACGTGGAGGTGGAAGATGAGGGCCTGCCCACCACCCTCGGGCACCCTGTCCTACGGAAAAGCCGGTCCAGGCCTGTCCCAGGAGGCCAGGTAATGGGTGTGCCAGGAAAGGTGGGTGCAAGAAGGTCCCCTGCAGGTAGATCGGGGAAGGGGAAGAAGGTGTTGGAAGTGGATGCCCAGATCAGGGTGAAGGACAGAGGTGTGAGGTGATGTGGGAAGGACAGAATGATCCAGCTGCCAGCCGCCCCCCTCTTCTCCCCAGAGTCACTCAGATCTCACCTTTGTCAAGCCCCCATGCCCTCCTACGTCACAGAGAAAATAGAGGCCCCGGGCAGGGTTCCCCTCAGCCTCCCCCATCGAGACTTTTTTGATCTGCATCCATCTTGTCCTTAAACCTCTTCAGACGCACCTGGGGCTGACCCCACCCCATGCCTCTCTGGCCCTCTCCCTTGGCCTTCGCAGTCCTGCTGTCCTGGAGAAAAAGAGCACTTGGGGTCCCTTATATCATCTCAGTGAGCTCCCAGGAGGGGGACTGTGCTCTCCCAGCCTGCTTCTGTGTACCCCCATCTCCCTCTTCCTTCTCTCCACCCCTAAGTCTTCTTGCCTACCCTTCAAGTCAGTATCTCATGGCATGGGTTAGCCCCAGCAGCCATCCCACCCTCTCCCTCAACCTCTGCGGCTCTCCCGAAGCCCTTCCCCAGCCTCCCTCCTCAGACCCTTCCTCAGGCTCCCCCTCAGCCTGAGCCTGCTGGTGCTCACCCACACCCCTGCCGACGCCTGCTGTCCTGGAGCTGACGTCCCTGTCCATGTGTCCATCCAAACTTCTCTCCAAGCTTCTGGTCAGTTCCCCCAGCATTCCACGGTCCCTCAGACTCAACACAGCCAACACTGCTCTCACCCTTGCCCTCCGAATGGCTCCTTCCCATGTTCCCTATCCTGACTGATAACTCTCCAGCCACCCAGCTGTCCAAGCCAGAATCCCAGGGCTCCCTCAGCACTGCTCCCTCTTCGCTCCCCACAGAAGCCACTCTTTCCTGCTGGGTCTCTTCCTAAGTATATTTTTCCTTTCCCCAGTTCTAGCCCCCATCATTGGGGTCTGGCTTTGTCACCCAGGCTGGAGTGCAGTGGCACAATCACAGCTCACTGCAAACTTGAACTCCTGGGTGCAAGGGATCCTACCGCCTCACCTGAGATTTACAGGCTCGAGCCACCTCACCCGGCTCCCAAGAGCTTCCTTTTTTTATGGAGTCTTGCTTTGTCACTCAGGCTGGAGTGCAGTGATGCAATCTTGGCTCACTTCAACCTCCGCCTCCCAGGTTCAAGTGCCTCAGGCTTCCGAGTGGCTCCTTCTGTGTATGCCCACCACCATGCTCGGCTAATTTTTGTATTTTTGGAGAGACAGAGTTTCACCATATTGGCCAGACTGGTCTTGAACTCCCGACCTCATGATCCACCCACCTCGGTCTCCCAAAGTGCTAGGATTACCAGCGTGAGCCACTGCACCTGGCCCCAAGAAAAAGCTTTTTTTTTTTTGAGATGGAGTTTCACTCTCGTTACCCAGACTGGAGTGCAATGGCGCGATCTCGGCTCACTGCAACCTCTGCCTCCTGGGCTCAGGCAATTCTCCTGCCTCAACCCCCTGAGTAGTTGGGATTACAGGCACGCGCCACCATGCCCAGCTAATTTTTTGTATTTTTAGTAGAGACGGGGTTTCACCGTGCTGACCAGGATGGTCTCGATCTCTTGACCTCATGATCCACCCGCCTCGGCCTCCCAAAGTGCTGGGATTACAGGCGTGAGCCACCGTGCCCAGCTTGAAAAAGCTTCTTAACTGGTTTCCTAACCACCATTCTTGCCACTTCTGATCCACTCTGCATCAAAGAAGCCAGGATGGTCTTGCTGAAGCAGCTGCCTGGCCCATGATGCACTCTAGACTTGGATGAGGGGATCCCACCTCCAAAACCTTACCACCAGCTGCTCCCATTCTCCTAGAACGATTCACATCTCTCTAAACTCACCAAGTAGTTTCAAGCCTCCTGGGATTTGCACCCACCAGTATCTCTGCCTGTAACAACTTCCCGCAAGCTCATCCTCTCATTGCCTGGCAACTTTCTAATCATCAAAGCTTCAGGACCAGCTTTCCCTTCTCGGAGGCCACAGAGGCCAACCCCTGTGCTTTCCAGACACCTGCCATGCCACTGATGACCTGACACACCCATCTCTTCCCATCTCCTTCTCTCTGTCCCTTCCCCAGCTTAAAATGTGAGCTCCCTGAAGGCAGGAGCTGAGACTTACTCATCTGTTTCCAAAGCACCCAGCCCAGAGCTTGGCACAGAGCAGGTGCTCAGGAGACGTTTGTTGAATGAATGAATGAATGAATAAGAGGAGTTTAGGCACCCTCTCTGGAAGCCAAAGTCTGTTATGTGTTGAGACTGTAGGTACACCTAGGAGGCAGAGGGTAGAAGGTGTGACCTTGGACTGTCCTTCTCTCTGCAGAATACAGGTGGCTCCCAGCTGCGTTCTGAGATCTCTGTGATTGGGCAAGGCCCTCCCCTGCCTCACCAGCCCCCACCCAACTGGAGACACACCCTCCCTCACAATCTTTCTAGACAGGTGCTTCAGGACAGAGGACAGGCATGGCTCCCTCTCAGGCCTCCTCAGTAGGCGGTAAGTCTGAGCTTGGGGAGGATAACTTGGGAGCATCAGGTCCATAGGCCTTCACACACACCTGGCACCCTTCTCAGGAAATGTGGATGGAACAAACCATAGGTGATCAAAGCTGGAAAGGACCTCAGCCTTCATCTATTGCAAGGATGGCAAAGAGGTGTCATCTTGCATGCCAACTCCAATCCATTGGTTGTGGCTGCCTAGAGTGCTGCATTGGAAAGGATGCTAAGGTCATATCTGAACTCAGCAGAAAAAAGCACATGATTGATTAGTGATGTCTGCCACGGGTAGGGGCGGGAGGATGAGCAGCGTTACATTTGCCCTCACTGATCAAGTCCAACCCCCTCACTATGCGGAAAGGAAACAGCCTGAGAGGGACAGTGATTTGGCCAAGGTCAAGGACTGGAATCCAGGCTTCCTGATTCCCTGTTTAGTGCTCTGCTCCTTACCACACATCCACAAACTCCAGTCCACAGGAAACATCAGAGATTTTCTCAAATAGGAAGCCTGGCTGCTTTCCAGAGTTCTGCTACACGGAGGCCTGGGTGCTGGGTCCCCTCCTCTGGATCCCAGCTTAACTCTGTCCTCCTGACAGGTCTAGCCTGACCCCCTCCAAAGAAGCCTGGAGGTCAGAGAAGCAAATGTGGAGTCTGCTCCCTCCTGAGAGCCCAAGAATCCAGTGGCTCAGTGCTTGGTGATCCTCTAAGACAGCAAGGAAGTGTGCAAGGAGGGCCCTGCTGGCTCCCGCTGTCCTGGTTTCTCCTCCTGGAGTCTAATTTCCTTGGCCCTCTGAGCCTTTGGGTCTGGGCCTTGGTCCAATGCTGCTGTTGTCTGAGGAATGGTTTGGTGAGAACAGATGTTAGAACTTGTTTGTTGATTCTTGTCTGGCTAATAAATCATCACCAACTGCCTCCCCCTACAGGGATTCAAGTCCTCCAGGCTCCCTCTGTCTCTGTCTCTGACTCTCTCTCTTTCATACTGTGGAAAGCAAGT
The DNA here is from genome assembly GCF_009761245.1 of Sapajus apella. Classification (NCBI taxonomy): domain Eukaryota; kingdom Metazoa; phylum Chordata; class Mammalia; order Primates; family Cebidae; genus Sapajus; species Sapajus apella. Next base: position 1,179,474 of record NW_022437059.1, on the reverse strand, counting down.
GGTTGAACTGCCATTGCAGTGAAGGTGGAGGGGCTTGAGGGCTGACAGACACCAAGGCCAGGGCCTCAGACCTCTGCAAAGTATTCCTTCTCTGGCTGGGACGGTTGAGTAGGCAGCCAGGGACATAGGGGTGGCTGCACCACCTAAGACATAAAGAAAGAGGGGCAGGCCGGGCATGGTGGCTCAAGCCTGTAATGCCAGCACTTTGGGAGGCCGAGGCGGGTGGATCACGAGGTCAAGAGATCGAGACCATCCTGGTCAACATGGTGAAACCCCATCTCTACTAAAAATACAAAACATTAGCTGGGCATGGTGGTGCGTGCCTGTAATCCCAGCTACTCAGGAGGCTGAGGCAGGAGAATTGCCTGAACCCAGGAGGTGGAGGTTGCAGTGAGCCGAGATCGCGCCATTGCACTCCAGCCTGGGTAACAAGAGTGAAACTCCGTCTCAAAAAAAAAAAAAAAAAGAAAGAAAGAAAGGGGCAGAGAGGGGAGCAGTTGAGACAGCCCCTTCACTTCCTCTGCAACCCTCTCTGCCATGGACAGGACTGGGAGAAGGAAGATGTGTGTGTGAGCCCTTAGAGGACAGGAATCCCCTTGGAACTGGCTCCAGGACTCTCATCTTCTAGCCTCTTGGGCTTAGGCCCTTTGCCTCAATTAGGACCCCATTCTCTCCCCTGTCCCTCTTGCTTCCCCATTCTCTGCCCAGACCCACTAAAGAGCCAACCTCCTGTCCTCATGCAAAGCTCTACACTCTGGGGCTCTGGTGTGTACCCTAGGTCTTACTTTTGTCTCAGACTGGGGACTTTTTTTTAAGACAGGGTCTTGCTCTGTCGCCCAGGCTGGAGTGTAGCGGCACAATCATAGATCACTGCAGCCTCGAACTCCTGGGCTCACGGATCCTCCTGTCTTAGCCTCCCAAGTTGTTGGGACTACAGGTGTGTACCACCATGCCCGGCTAATTTAAAAACAAATTTTTTTAGCCGGGCACGGTGGCTCATACCTGTAATCCCAGCACTTTGGGAGGTGGATCACCTGAGGTCAGGAGTTCGAGACCAGCCTGGCCAAGATGGTGAAACCCCATCTCTACTAAAAACACAAAAATCAGCCAGGCATGGCAGTACATGCCCGTAATCCTAGCTACTCAGGAGGCTGAGGCAGGAGAATTACTTGAACCCAGGAGGCAGAGGTTGCAGTGAGCTGAGATCACACCATTGTCCTCCAGCCTGGGCAACAGAACAAGACTCTATCTGAGGGAAAAAAAAAATTGTAGAGACAGGGTCTCACTACGTTGCCAGAGCTGGTCTCAAGCCCCTGGCCTCAAGTTATATATTCCTGTGGCAGCCTCCCCAAGTGCTGGGATTAGGGCTGTGAGCCACCACACCCAGCAAGACAGAGGGCTTTCTAAGGCAGGGCTGTGTCTGCCCATGGATCGTCCTCAGGGCTCAGAGCTGAGATGAAACCCTCCACAGCTGCCCAGGCTTGGGGACTCCTGTGGTCCCATCTGTGCAGGCTGTTCTTTTCACATTCACTCCTGCAAGAGTCCAGTCCTGGCAATCAGCCGGTCAGGGGCCCTGTACCTACCTGAGACACAAGAATCTTTCAGACCCTTTCCTTACGCCACAGTCCGTAGGCCTGGGCATTGCCACCACCACACCACCCCCAGCCTGGCCCAGATGCCAGCTCCAGTGACTGGCCAATTCCCCTCCTTTCCACTCCAGTGCTAATCAGCTTAAGGAGAAATACGGTGCTGAGTCAACAGAGTTGGGGTTCCACTTCCCTTTGTTTAGACCTCAGATCTCAACACCCTCCTAAGCAAGAGGAGAGGTGGGGAGGGAGGCAAAGGGGCAGGGAGGGAGGAGCAGATGGCTTTGCTGAAATCAGGGAGGAGGCTGGAAGTGCCAGAAAGGTCTCAGATTAGACACAGGGAGCCAGTTAACTCATGGCTGATTCCTCGGGGCAGGGGAGGAGGCAGAAAAGAGTGGCGTATTTATTGCACCGCAAGAGACAGGAATCAGGAAGTCAGAGAAGAGATTTCCTCAGACTTAGGGGTGTAACAGAATGGGCAGGTGTGGGGAGGGGGCCAGAAAATGCCTAGTGACCCACGTGGTGTTTCTGGAGGAGAAAGCCTGGGGCACAACAGGGGCAGGAGCAAAGCCAGGGGCAGGGCAGGACCTAGGGACCTTCTCCTTCCTTCTGCAGCTCCACAGAACATGGGTGGACACACCAAAGGGGTACTGGAACGCAGATGAAGCTATGGCAGCAAGACCCTGGGTCTGTCGTGGACTAGTGGCGCAGCCTTCGGCAGGGAGCCCCTTTTCGGATCCACTGCTCGCTCCATTCCTTATGCAATGGAGATATGCCTCATTTGCACACAGGGTCTCGTGGCACAGATGAGACCAGGCAAGTGAAGGGCTTTGAAAAGCAGTACTGCTGGGGCTAGAAGGGACTTCAGAGACCCTTGATGACAGAGTTTTTGGCTCAACTAAAGAGGAAACTGAGCTCTAGAGAGGGAAGGTGACAGGGAGCTAGATACAGTCAGGCCCAGGGACTGGATCTTGTCATCCCAACTGTGTTCCTCCAAATACCACGGGGCCCCTCCTAGGCCAAAGGATGAGGTCCCAGTCCTGCTGAGGGCCACAGATGCAGGCCCAGCCCTGAAGACCAAGGTGACAGAACCTTCCTTCCCCTCATGAGGGGCACCCCTGCACCACTGCACCATCCCTGTTCACTTTCCTCCAAGCTGAGGCCTGGGGCTGCGGTGAGACCTCAGGAGGGAGAAGCTGAGTAACCGTACAGGAAAAGGGAACTGGGGCAATTATGCTGAGCCAGACTCCACATGCCGGGAGGGGGAGGGCATTTCTCACCGCCTCAGTCTTCCCGTGGCCATTCCATCCTTCCTCCTGCCTCCTCCAGGCAGAGTCTCTCTGGCTGAGCCCATTCCCAGATCTGTGAAAGGACAGCCTCTCACCCTGTCACAGCACATGAAGACCTTGCTGTGAGCAGAGGGCACTGTGCCCACTACAGGGTCCAGCTCTGCCCTCCAGCCCCATCCCCTTCAGCACCACGCCTTACCCTGATGGCTCTTTCCTGCTCCAGCCTCCCCTGAGCTGCCCCTTTCATCCTATCCGCTCCCTCAACTAAGGCAGCACAGTCTCAGTAAGATCTGTAACTCTGGCTCAGGGGCTTCTCAGGGGGACTAAAGAGTTAACATCACACCCCATGCACCCACTCGGGGAGGGGCAGGGGCTGGTCATCATCGAGTCTTTGCCTGAAAGAAAGCTGAACCTAGGCCAGTCATGGCGGCTCACGCCTGTAATCCCAACACTTTGGGAGGCCGAGGTGGGCGGATCACCTGAGGTCAGGAATGTGAGACCAGCCTGGCCAACATGACAACACCCCGTCTCTACTAAAAATACAAACACATTAGCCGAGCGTGGTGGCAGGGGCCTGTAATCCCAGCTATTTGGGACGCTGAGGCAGGAGAACTGCTTGAGCCCGGAAGGCTGAGGTTGCAGTAAGCTGAGATCGCACCATTGCACTCCAGCCTGGGCAACAAGAGCAAACCTCCGACTCAAAAAAAAAAAAAAAAAAAAGAGCTGTTATAACTCGATCGAGACAGTAAAAAAAGCCAGCTGAACCTAGAGGAAAAGGGATAAAAAGAGGCAGACAGGAGCACGCAGCCCAGAGCGTTCCAGCACATTCCAGCATCCTTGCCACTTCCCCCAGGCACCACTGAACTTCAACTACTCCTTGATACACTGGGTTTCTTGGACAGCGAGCTCAGCACCCCAGCTGGAGTGGAGATGTGGCTGGCCCCTCCGAAGGGGGTTGCAGAGGCACTGAAACACCCTCTTCACGACAACGTCATCGTCTCTGTGATCCTTGTTGACCTCAGCTTCTCCAGCTCCACCGTCCCGGTCAATGCGACACTGCACACCCAGCTTTGCCCCAGCCCCTCCAACATCTTCCAGTGCTAACTGGATCCATTTCTGACCAAGGCCTTCATACCTTCCTCCTTCTGCCCCTTGCCTGTTGCTGCCGTGCTAATTTTAACCAACTGTCGCTTATTTCTCCCTCATTCCTGTCTCTGCCTTCTGTTCATCGGAACTTGAGGCTACCACCTCCAGGAAGCCCTCCCAAATGAAGGCTATCCATTTTCTGTTAGGTATTTCTCAGTGACCAGGAAATTCCAACTACCAAATAAAATGCCATCTTTTGTAGGACTAAAAAGTGGCTTTTAAACAAAATGTGGCTTAAGACTACTTGAGTGAACTGAAGAAAGTGGGAGGCAAGAGGACCCTTAGAGGTATCGAGCCCAATTCTGTCCATTTCCAGAAGACCCTGGGACTCTCCCTCTCACCATCTTCTGCCTCCTAGCCCAGAGCACTTCCAGCTACATCATGGCACAGCCCCTAAAATGAGAAAGTTGAATCCCAGGAGTGTGGCAACTCACAGGGGCAGGGCGGCATCTGAAGCATACTGGATATAAGGAAGCACTGGACTCATTGGAACTTGAGATTTTAGGCCCTGCTGAGCCCACCTCACCACCTGCGACATCCCAAAGGGACAGGATCTCAGCCCCCCTGAACCCCAGTGCCTGTTACCACTGGGAGCATAATGGGGCTGAAGCTCCTTGCTGAAGGCTTGACTGGATGCACGGATTTGGACAACTACAGCCTGAGCGTCCCCGTGGGATGCAGGAGCCCTGTCTGGCTCCAACCCGAAGTAGGTCAGATTTCAGATAAGCGGGTGGTTTTCCTGTAAGTGATGAAACCCTCTCTGTACTTAATGAGAAACAGACTCCTCAACTTACCCCAGCATACAAAACCAGAAGCTTGGGGAGGTTCCTAACGTCTGTCTCTTCCTTCGCACCCCCAGATCCCCACTACATACCTCAAATGGCCCCTGTGGTCTTAGCCTCCCCTCTCTGTCACCAGGACTTCCAAACACTAATGCTTCCCAACGTTTTCCTGCAACAGCACACTCAAGCATCTATTTCTGGTCAACAGCTCCTCCACCTGACATCCAAGGTTCCCCAGACTCTCTTGTAGGAGTTTCCTCAACAAACCACAGCAGCTGAGCCCTACTGGAATCCTGGTACCCTTAGCCGTATTTTTCAGTGGTGGTTTGCAGTATGATTTGCACATCGTTTTGGAATCATGCCATCTGTCTTGTCACTTCTGGGCATCACAGTGCCTTACAGATAATTGGAGTCTACAGACCCTGTACCTCCTGTCTTCAAAAAAAGCTAGGGCTCTGGAAGTCTCCAAGGATATCTCTCTAGTGCCCAAGTTCAGTGTGAAACTTCCAAATCGATCCAGACCAATGACTACAAGTGTCAATCTGAATCATCTTCAGGAACAGGGATTTTGCCACTTGACCTACTGCTGGATAGGACTTCTATGTCTGACAACTATTCTGTGCCACAGAAAGAACCTCTTGGCTTCATCCAGTCTCCAGAAGTACCTGAGATCAGCAATGCACACTTGGGATCACAGGTCCCTCTGAAAATCATCCCGCCTCAATAAGTTGTGCACCCAATTTCTAGGGTCTTCAATGGCCACGAACTCACGTTAGATGGTGGATAGAGGGGAAAAAAAGCAAAGTGATGAGGCAGCTCAAGATGGTTTGGAAGGTGCTTTACACAATGTAAACACGAATCCAGGGACAGGGCAGGCAACGTCTGTCAGACTGAATGTTTTATTTCAACAGACATCCCTGGTTTAAAAAAAAAAAAAAAAAAGTGGTGGCGGTGGGGAGGGTTCAACATTTCATCACACCTGACAGGGAGCAAAACTCCCATCCCAGAACTCAGAGCCCCTTCGGAGGCGTCACACAAGTCTTTACTAGCTCCAGGACAGAAAGGAGCTGAATTTTCTAACTTGTTAAGAAAAATCTATCAAATATGTTCCTTCTCGCAGAGGCGAGGGCTGGGTCCTTGGGGAAAGAGATCCTGGGCTTAGAGCAGCTGGGGTCCCAGAGGTGAAGCTGGGGGCCAGGCCAGCTGGGCTGGCAGGAAGGAGATCCTGGGAGCAATCAGTTCCAGAGCCCTAGAATCCGTATTTGGCTTGGGTCTGACGGCGGCTGAGCTTGTTCTCTGACCAGGTGTTCTTCAGTTCCAGCTCCCGCTCCTTGGCCTGTGGCAAGGAAGAATGGGGAAGGGAGGGTCAAACTGGAATTCTGAGAAACACTGTCCTCTTGCCTCTGTGAGCTTCCCAATTTACAATCTTTCTCCTCTCAAAAAAATTATGGGGAAACAGCAAACCCCTTGAAAGACTTATCCAAGTAAAAGGGGAAGACCCCAAGAAAGCAAAGAAAAAAAAACATTTCTTTGCAGAGGTATAAGAGTTTAAGCAGAATAAAGACTCAAGAATCCTGGTGTTTCCTCTAGTAGAATTAAAACTCAAAAGCTGAAATGGGAAATGGGCAAATGAAAACTAGAATTTAGCATCTAAAAGGAAGAAAATCAGCTGCCTTAGACACCCAAGCAGCAGAGTAGGAGGGGACAGCTTCAAAGGCTTGGACTAGTCAAAACGGAACACTAACTAACAATCGCTTAGCTTGGATATACAGTTTTGCAGTTGTGTCAAATACAGTATGTGTGGTACCTTAGAGATTCAAACAATTTTAAAGTAAGGACTGAAGCTGTGAAAAACTGAGAGGTACAAGAATGACTTCTCTCTTCAGATCTCAACAACTCCTGGCTCTATACTGCATTCTGAAATGTAGAAGTACCACCCTAGAAAGGGGGTTCTCAAGCCCCCTCAAAAGTGATCTAATGCCTGTTCATTTCCTTTGGAATTTGGGGTGGGGGCTAAGAGAGTGGGTTTAAATAATATCATACTCTCAAATCCTTTCCCACAAACCACAAGATAGGGAAAGAGTACAAAGGAGTGCCTGAAAGGAAGGTGAAAATATGACAAAACAATGAAAGCAAGATTTACCATGAAATCACCAACCAGAATGTACACTCCCCAGGAAAGGGGCCAGGAAAGGGTCTTATTCATATCTGTATTTTTGACAGAATTTAGTTCAATTAGTCTTAAAAAGATGTTTAGCCAGGCGCGGTGGTTCACGCCTGTAATCCCAGCACTTTGGGAGTCCAAGGCAGGTGGATCATGAGGTCAAGACCAGCCTGGCCAAGATGGTGAAACCCCGTCTCTACTAAAAAATACAAAAATTAGCTGAGTGTGGTGGTGGGCGCCTGCAATCCCAGCTCAGGAGGCTAAGCCAGGAGAATTGCTTGAACCCAGGAGGCGGAGGTTGCAGTGGGCCAAGATCATGCGACTGCACTCCAGCCTGGGGCAACAGAGTGAGACACCATCTCAAAAAAAAAAAAAAAGATGTTTCATGACTATTGACCCCTGAACAACATGTGTTTGAGCTGTACAGATCCACTCATGCGTGGATATTTTTTCCAATAAATATTTAATATTTTAGAACTTTTTTTTGGAGATTTGACACAATTTGAAAACACAAATTGTGTAAGCTAGAAATACTGAAAAAATTAAGAAAAAGGTATGCTGTGAACGCATAAAATATATGTAGGTACTAGTCTATTTTATCATTACTACCATAAAATATACACAAAACTATAGAAAGTTAACATTTATAAAAATGTACACACAAATACAGATCATACGTGGTGCCATTTGTAGTCAAGGGAAATGTAAACAAATTAAATCCTGACTGTAAAATTCACTGTAGTACACACTGTACTAATGTCACAATTTCATAGACACCTCTTATTGCTATTGCAGTGAGTTCAAGTATTGTATCTGCTTAAAACACCACATAACACTCATCATTTCCACGGGAGCTGTTTGTCTCCTAGAACATTGCATAACACAGTTAAATGTGCTCTCTCAGTTCTTGTGTGTTTTTCATTGTGTATAATACCATAAATCTTTTTTTTTTTTTTTTTTTTTTTTCCCAGAAACAGTCTCACTCTGTCACCCAGGCTGGCATAGGCACAATCTCGGCTCCCACCTCCCAGGTTCAAGCGATTCTCCTGCCTCAGCCTCCTGAGTAGCTGGGATTACAGGTGTGCACCACCACACCCAACTAATTTTTTGTATTTTTAGTAAAGACAGGGTTTCACCACGTTGGTCAAGGCTAGTCTCGAACTCCTGACCTTGTGATCCGCCCGCCTCAGCCTCCCAAAGTGCTGGGATTACAGGTGTGAGCCACCGCACCCAGCCCATAAATCTTAACACCATGGAACCCATATGAAGTGCTACTAGTCATGCTAAAGTGTTCCCAAGCAGCAAAGTGATGACATCACAAGAAAAAGTTGACTCTTTTGGTACATTCTGTAGATTGGGGTCTGCAGCTGCAGTTGCCTGCCACTTCAAGACAAATAAATCCAGCATAAGGACAATTGTTAAAAAAGAAAAGAAATCGGCCAGGTGCGGGGGCTCAAGCCTGTAATCCCAGCACTTTGGGAGGCCGAGGTGGGTGGATCACGAGGTCAAGAGATCGAGACCATCCTGGTCAACACGGTGAAACCCCGTCTCTACTAAAAATACAAAATATCAGCTGGGCATGGTGGCGCGTGCCTGTAATCCCAGCTACTCAGGAGGCTGAGGCAGGAGAATTGCCTGAACCCGGGAGGCGGAGGTTGCGGTGAGCCGAGATCACGCCATTGCACTCCAGCCTGGGTAACAAGAGCGAAATTCTGTCTCCCAAAAAAAAAAAAAAAAAAAAGAAAAGAAAAGAAAAGAAATCATGCCACTGCACTCCAGCCTGGTGACAAAACAAGACTCTGTCTCAAAAAAAAAAAAAAAGGAAATTTATGAAGTTATTGTTGCAGCTATGTCAGCAAGTGTGAGAACCTAGCACATTTTGCAAAATACAAAATGTGTTATCGGTAAGGATTCTGGTCAACAGTAGGCAATTAGTAGTTCAGTTTTAGGGGAATCAAAAATTATACACATAGCCTGGGCTACACAGGGAAATCCTATCTCTACAAAAAAAAAATTTAATTAGCTAGATGTGATGACACACACCTGTGGTCCCAGCTACTTTGAAGGTTGAGGTGGGAGGATCATTTGAGGCCAGGAGATGGAGGCTGCAGTGAGCTGTGATTCTGCCACTGCACCCCAGCCTGGGTGACAGAGTAAGACCCTATCTCCAAAAAAGAAAAAAAAAAAAAGTTATATGCAGATTTTTGACTGTTCAGGGTGCTGGCATCCCTAACCCTCTGTTGGCCAAGGGTCAACTGTATTTGAAAGCTGCCCAGTCATATTAAATAAATTGCAAGGCATTCTAATTTCAAAAGACATTTTTGGATTACCTGTAATTCTGAATTATTTGTGTTGATGTTCCCTGCCACAGAAGTGGAGAATATAAAACCAACGTCTTCATCAGGTGGATGTTTTGCTAAATTGATGAATCAACTTTTTTTAAAGTTTCAAATTACTAGAGAAAGTTGCTATTTAAAAGAACCCTATGATAAACCATTTCACTCTCCTCTTAAATTATGTTTTGGATATCTGGATTTTCACTTAACAGAGTTTTATTCAAGCTCCTGCACCTGAATCTTATCTGCAGTCAGACTGAAGTAGAGTAGAATAATTCTGAAGGACATATCCCCTCCTAGTGGCCATTCTGGGAACAGGAGTGGATGCCTGTCAGAAGATGGTCCCTGGCATCCGGGCTTCTAACCCGTACCTCATCCTTCAAATTCTCAGATTTACAGGTATTGTGCCTGAGCCAGAGCCCTCAGCTCTCTCTCACCTGATGAATCAGATATGTGATCTGGTGTTTCCGCCGCTGCTGGCCTGTTGGCTGCTCACCTTTCTTCTGCAAGAGAAGAAAACATAGCCATTAATCCACAGGGTGAAAGCAGAAATTTCTCATGTGCCCAGATGGTGCGGTGCTAGGGACTGAGAGGCCGATTTCACAGCCCAAATCCTGGGGGAGAAAAGTTGGAGCTGTTTTTACCTGTATATACTTACAAAGCCTGTATTTTCATTAAAGCCATTAAACAAAAAACCCAAGCTAAGAACACTTGCCTGAAATAGCCTGCTAATATACCCCACAAGGCTGGAAATACTTTGAGGTCAGGACTGTCTTCCGCATCTTTGGTAATCCCAGCAGACCCCTAGCACCCAGCACGGGGCTTTGGCCACTGTGGACATCTGAGATCAGTTTTACTGCCGGCAGTCAGTCTGAAACAGTTTGTGGGCCAGGGCACAGGTGACCTTCTGCCCCCCTGCCAGGCCCCCCCAACAATCCCCATGCCCATCTCCCTTCAAACCCTCTTCATCTCTGTCCCCTTCTCCCCAGTCAAGCCAGATGTCTAGTCTGTCTCCTACCTACAGCTTACCAAGCTCGCTCCCATCAATCAGCTCTGGCTAAAACCCCGCCTTCCCCATTCTAGTAAGTGCCAGCAGCTTCCCTGGAATTAGAAATTTCACAATCACCGGGCGCGGTGGCTCAAGCCTGTAATCCCAGCACTTTGGGAGGCCGAGGCGGGTGGATCATGAGGTCAAGAGATCGAGACCATCCTGGTCAACATGGTGAAACCCCGTCTCTACTAAAAATACAAAAAACATTAGCTGGGCATGGTGGTGCGTGCCTGTAATCCCAGCTACTCAGGAGGTTGAGGCAGGAGAATTGCCTGAACCCAGGAGGCGGAGGTTGCGGTGAGCTGAGATCGCGCCATTGCACTCCAGCCTGGGTAGCAAGAGTGAAACTCCGTCTCAAAAAAAAAAAAAAAAGAAAAGAAATTTCACAATCACTCCACCTCTCCCCAATCTTCCAGCCTCCGCCCGTAACGGCATTGAACCCGTAACCAAACTTTGATGCAAATGATTTACTGTCAAAGTCTATATTGGTCTGGGCTTTCATTCTGTGGTTTTTCTGTCCTCTGCCAGAGTTGTCTCAGACTAGAAGCTTCCTAATCATCTCCACCCAACTCCCAAAACTCCTCTCTAGAGTCTCCTCAGCACTTATGTAATCAATTTGTGCTGTAATCATTTACACTCAAGTGTCCTTAAATCTCTTCTTCCCAACTATGCTGTCAACTCCTAGGACAAGGACCATATCTTTTTCTCCTTATAACAAAATCTACTTCAATACAATGAGAGGGTGGCAAGAAAACTTGAAGATGGGAAAACAGCAAATACTAACTGCTTGCTGCTATTGAATTGTCATTTAATGTGACAGTTAAAGATGACATACATAAAACATCCAGCTCCATTCCTGGCCCACGGTGAGCATTAACGACAGTAGCTATTACTACGTGACTATGCTTCTCGACCCACAGTTGGTAGAGCACGCTCTCCTAAGTGGCTTTTCCAGTAAACAGTGATGGATCTATGCTGATCTAACCACAATCCTTTGCTCTGTCCTGTATGACCGCCAGCATTCAGTTAAAACAAACGGCTGGGGCTTGCATGGCCATCTGCGGCCACAGAACAAAGCAAAGCAAATGGGGGGAGGAAAAGGGAACAAAATCCTCGACCCTGGCCTTGCTGGTGCTGGGCACAAGTCCAGGGCTTCCCAACATTTTCCCCCAGTGGCAGCCTCATAAATATCCACATTTGCTGTTCTCAGCTACTAGGTGGAGATGTTCATCATACTGGCTGAAGAAAACTAGGACAGAGAAGGCAGGAGTGTGATGTGGGAAATGTGATAAATAAAAGCACTGGAAAAGACTACAGCTGGCTACAATAACTAATGGAGAGGACACAGAAGAGGCGTACGCTCAGAATCTCGGGACTCCAGGACTTCTGAGGTTCTGTTGTGCCCACACCTCAAAGATATGCTGAGCCAGGTGCCAGCTTGAAACAATGAACTGAGGTCGGGTATAGTGGCTCATGCCTGTAATCCCAGCACTTTGAGGGCCCAAGGCCAAGGTGTGTGGATCACTTGAGGCCAGGAGTTCGAGACCAGCCTGGACAACATGGTGAAACTCCATCTCTAAAAAATCAGATGGGTATGGTGGCATGCACCTATAGTCCCAGCAACTCAGGGGACTGAGGTGGGAGGATCATTTGAGCTTGGGAGCCAGAGGTTGCAATGAGCTGTGATTGAGCCAGGGCATGCCAGCTTGGGCAACAGAGTAAGACTCTGAAGAAAAAAAAAATACCAAAAAAATGAAAACAAAAGGAAGGAAGAAGGAAGGGAGGGAGGGAAGGAAAGGAAGAAGATAGTATTTTAAAAGAATAAAAATTAAAACAAAAGAAAGCAAAAAACTTTAAATCAAAAAAAAAAAAAAAAGAAAGAAGGATCTGACTATAGGGAAAGAGTAGAGCAGCTATGGATTCTGTGCAGCCTGGGAAGGAGCCACAACCACAGGCTGGGAGTCCTTTCCAACCACTCAGTCTCAGCAACCAGACACCCCCATCCAGCTGGAGAGCTGTTAAAATGACTGCAAAGTTCTGAAGGGCAGGAGCTGTATCTGTGAGGTCTGCTGCATACTCTAGTGCCATGGGCAAAATGTGTTTGCTAAAGATGCTGTGGCCGGGCGAGGTGGCTCACTCCTGTAATCTCAACACTGTGGGAGGCCAAGGCGGGTAGATCATGAGGTCAGGAGTTCACGACCAGTCTGGACAAGATGGTGAAATCCCATCTCTACTAAAAATACAAAAATAAGCTGGGCAAGTTGGCAGGCACCTATAATGCCAGCTGAGGAAGGCTGAGGCAGAAGAATCGCTTGAACCTGGGCAACAGAGGCTGCAGTGAGCTGAAATCGCACCTCTGCACTCCAGCCTGGGTGACAGAGTGAGATTCCGTCCAAAAAAAAAAAAAAAAGGCGGGGGGTGCTGTGACAATAACAATGGGGTGTGGGGTCAAGATGGGGCGTAAGACAAGATTTTGCTTTGCAGTTTCCCAAGTTGGCCACTCAGTAGACCTTTCCCACTTACTTTGCTGAATGACTTCATGGTTTTCTCTTCTGTCAATGACTTAGTCATCCATTGCTGGGCCCCACTGAGCTGGTCATCACCTTTGATCTCCACAAAGTTGATTTCTTCCCTCCCTCGGTTCCTCTTGCCCTGTAGCCGCTTAAACTGGAAAAGAAAAAAAATGCAGGAGTCAGGAATCTGGGCAAGGGGATCAGCAGATGTCACTACAGAGCCAGAGTTTATGGAACGATTTTGTGACTCACCAATCCCCAGGTCCCCTCAGTTCTTCTCTCCGTCCTTTCACCCTGCCATCTACCAAACTCCCTTGATGCTAGATGAAAGGCTACTTCTACTCAGGTCTCCGGGACCCAGGGAAAGGAAGCTAAGAGGCATCTCCAAACATGAATGAGTGCAGAGAACCAGCGGTATAAATTTGTACTCAAATGGTATCTGCCTACTGCTATGCAATATATCCATGTAACAGACTGGCACACGTACCCTTGAATCTATTTTATTTTTAATGGCATGTGCCTAAAAGGACTGTCTACAATTTCCATATTAAGAATTCAGAGTAGGCCAGGCAAGGTGACTCATACCTATAATACCAGCATTTTTGGAGGCCAAGGTGGAAGGACCATTTGAGCCCAGGAGTTTAAGACAAGCCTGGGCAACAAAGTGAGACCCCATCTCTACAAAAAAACTAGCCAAGTGTGGTGGTGTGTGCCTGTGGTCCCTGGGGCACACAGCAAGACCTTGCCTCTAAAAAAATAAAAATAAAAGATAAAATTCCAAGCCCCCCAAAAACACAAAACTCCAGGATTTCTCCTTTAAAAATCAGTTCTTTGTCCATCTCTGTTCCTTCTAATTGTTCGGTACCATCGCATCAACAGACCCCACACCAGAGTGGACATTACAGACAAAGAATGTGTGGCTGCATAGAAAAGAAGCCTCATGCACACACACAGGTTTAGCTTTACTTCAAAGGAGATTTTTTTTGTTACTTTTCTGCTGGCTTCTCAACATGGATCAAAAGAGTTTTTAAGGGTAAAGAAGAAAAAAAAAAAAGTCCAGTCAACTTTCTAGGAGACTGTTACTCTTTCCTCCTAAAAAAAAAAAAAAAAAAATTGCAAATCACACAAGTCATTCAGAGGTGTGCCTCCAAGGGAATGTGGGTGAAGCAGAATCGAATTTTATAACTCAGAAGCTTCAGTGAGACCCAGATCCTGATCTCAACATTAGTGAGGCCTTCTACACTCACTCTACCTATAAGAAACTGACTTTTCCACTAAGTGAGTTCTCAGCTAGGCTTAGCTGGTTCCCAAAGAAACTATCAAACTTCCCAAGAAGGAGAGTGGATGAACACACTATCAAGCACAGGCAGAAGCATGCAAAGGGATGGATATGTTTCTGGGAAAAGGTAAGCAGAAAAGAGTTATTTTTTATAAGAACCTCCATGGAGAGGTAGCAGCCTCTATTTCTGCAGATTCCTCCTAATAGGCTGTGACTTACCTGCAGATAGAACGGTATTTCATATCCTCAATAAGGGCCTGAAAGTCACAGGACATTGTCCTTTAACCTTTCCTTTTGCTGAAGCTTGGGAAAGCTCAGCAGCAGGGAGATACCATCATGCGAAACACAAGGGTTACTTAACATAGCTGCCTGGTGCCTCCCCAAATCCATTCTCCCCTTCTTTAGTGTGAATGAATCCAAAATTTTTGCTAGGCATATTACCATACAACTAAAACACTACATTTCCTAGGCCCCTTAAAACTAGCTGGATGTGGTGGCTCATGCCTATAAACCCAACACTTTGGGAGGCCGAGACGGGCGGATCACTTGAGGCCAGGAGTTCAAGACCCGCCTGGGCCAATGTGGTGAAACTTTGTCTCTACTAAAAATCCAAAAATTGGCTGGGCATGGTGGCACACACCGTAATCTCAGCTAGTCCTACTCAGAAGGCTGAGGCACAAGAATCACTTGAGGCAGAGGTTGCAGTGAACTGAGATCGTGTCACCACACTCCAGCCTGGGTGAAAGAGCAAGACTCTGCTCCAAACAAAAACATAAAAAAAAAAAAAAAACCCAAATAACTACATATGGCCACGTGAGCAGATTCTACTCAGTGAGATCAAAGTGGACACGCTCTTAGGAATTTTCTGGAAGTCTCCTAGAAAGGGGGGGAAGTGTTCCTCCTCTTTCTTTCTCTACCCTGCTGCATCTCCAACGCCAGTGTGATGGCTGTAGCTTTCTTTAGCTGCTATTGTGGACCATAAGAATAAAGGCCACAGCCTAGGGACAGCAAAGTGATAATCAGAAAGAGACTGAGACCAGGCATGGTAAATCACCCCTGTAATCCCACCACTTTGGGAAACCAAAGCAGAAGAATTGCTTGGGTCCAGGAGTTCAAGTGCAGCCTGGACAACAAGCAAGACCCCATCTCTACCCCCAAAAAAAAAAAGCGGGGGGGGACTAGATACCTGACTCTGTGGAGCTGCAAATCACCCCTGGCCTGCCTACTTATATCCTTCTTCCATGAAGAAAAAAGCTAACTTCCTTTATAAACCACTATTATTTAGAGTTTCTCAGTTACATGTTGCCAACCTAATCCTGATACAGTTTTGTCTTTTGTGTGTGTTTTTTTTAATTTCCTTTGGCTTCAGATGTGAAACATGGTGCCCCGGGGGCAAAGATGGTCACTTGCAGCTTTGTTAACTTACTGCTTCGTCATCGATGAAGGAGGCATCTGGGGCAATTTCCTGTGGAGGGACCAGGGCCGGGTCCTGTGCAGGATAGTAGCCACCACTGTAATAATCCTGCAGCCAAAGAGGAAAGAACACACCAAGTGAGGGCAGAGTTGGACAGGGGACGGTAAGGTGTGTCCAGAAACAGAATATCCTCATCAAACAGGCAATGGTGAGACACCCACACTACAGCTTCCTCAAACAGACCAGCTAAAGGCATAGATCCCAAGGACCTACCCTATAACTCAAGAACTATCCTTACAGCTTTTCTAATCTACACTATCCAGACAGATGGGTATTTTTTAGGAAAGGGTAAGAAGAAATAAAAACAGTCTCTCTTGCTTCAATCTGTACCCTGCTCCCTCAGCTACTTCCTAAGACCAACTCTCACCCCTCACCTCTACCATGCCCTCAGCCCTGCCCCTCCTGCCCATAAGATCCCCAATGAGCCGCAATGCGAGCAGGGACAAGAAGGCATGTGTCATGCCATTCCTGCTCCTCAATCTAGTTTGGTCCTGTGGATACAGGGAACAGTCTAGATGGGGTGGGGAGGTTGCAGATCTCTGATTTAAAATAACCACTATTAGGAATGTAAGGAAACTTACAGAGCTGAGAACAAAGCAGGTTTGTTTACCAGATTTTTAGCTCAGGAATCCCATGATTCCCCTCAGAGTTGAGTGGCCCAGATGTTGTTGCAGACCCTAACGGAAGAGGGGGGTGAAGGCAATGGCAAGGCCCCTGCTTGGCCAAGTCAGGCAGCCACAGGGCCAATAAACTCTTTCCTCCTTGCCTACACTTTTTCCTAACTCTTCCACTTCATCTTAAATTCCATGAATTGCACCGCTAAGAACATTCATTTTATGATGAGGTAAATGAAAATAGGTTTCACATTCACTACATAAAAATAATATATGAAAATCCAGAGCAATTACAGTATGGATTTTTTTATAACAGTATTCACAATAAGATACATTTAAATTTCAGCATCGCCTAGTATATTTAAAATGTTTTACTTTATGTAGATTAATTCCAATTTGTTGGCCAGGCACGGTGGCTCATGCCTGTAATCCCAGCACTTTGGGAGGCCGAGGCAGGTGGATTACCTGAGCAAGACCAGCCTGACCAACATGGTGAAATCCTGTCTCTACTAAAAATACAAAAATTAGCCAGGCATGGCGGTGGGCACCTGTAATCCCAACTACTTAGGAGGCTGAGGCAGGGTAATCGCTTGAACCCAGGAGGCGGAGATTGCAGTGAGCCAAGATCGTGCCACTGCACTATAGCCTGGGTGACCAAAAAAAAAAAAAAAAAAAAAAAAAAAAAAATTCAATTTGTTATTCATTTGCTGGGTGTAAATCGGTGGTTTCCTGGATTGAAATAGCATCTTTTTGTTTTTCTGCTAAAGAAGTAAAAACACTATCTTCCTCCTCCATCCTTTTTTTTTTTTTTTTTTTTTTTTTTTTTTTTCTTGGAGACAGAATTTCACTCTTGTTGCCCAGGCTGGAGTGCAATGGCACCATCTCGGCTCACCGCAACCTCCGCCTCCCGGGTGCAAGCGATTCTCCTGTCTCAGCCTCCCCCGAGTAGCTGAGATTACAGGCGCATGCCACCACATCTGGCTAATTTTTATATTTTTAGTAGAGGCAGGGTTTCATCATATTGGCCAGGCTGGTCTCCAACTCCTGACCTCAGGTGATCCACCTACCTCAGCCTCCCAAAGGATTACAAGCATGAGCCACCACGCCCAGCCTATCCTCCTCCATCCTTCTAACAACAACCTTAAGGGAAGATATACTGTCTCTGCTCAGCCCATAGGAAACAACAAGGTTTAACAGCAAAGATTTAGGAAACACAATTGTTTTCAAAGTATTTGGTCACAACAGGTTCTCCTCAAAGCCCTCCCTCCTTACTCATGCCCAGATTGAAAATAATAACACTGACCATTCAGAGAGTCACAGTGGTTGAAGGGACTTAAGTCTTCCAACCATCCCAGGCCGGCAGTAAAACTTGCTGAAGCTGCCCAGTCCATGGGGTCGGCCAGCTGCCTCTGTTCAACTCCACCACTGGTGCCATGTCCCCCAGCTCCTGCTCCTAGGAGCCCTCTAAATCTTGGGAAGCTCTGACTGCTAGGAATTACCTCTTAAACCTACTTACAACCTGGAATTCTATACTTTCACTCTCTGAGGCCATCTGGAACAAATCTAAATGGCTCTTCCAAAAAACAGGTGAATAAAATGTGAATAAAAAGTTACAATCACCACTTACTAAACATTCACTATTTTCCAGGAACCACCATGCTCAGCTAATGTGATTCTTTTAGCAAGCCTTTGAGTTGCGCTCTGATATCCCATTTTACACCTGAAGAATGAGACTGAGTGAGGCAGTTCAGTAACTTGCCCAAACTCAGCTTGTGATTCAAACCTCAAACCACCCTCAGGATTCACTTTATTCTTACTTTGCACTCAACCCTCCAGATTCCCTTCTTTCCTCCTCAGCCACATCTCTCCCTTCCTGTTTTCTCAATACTCCTCACCCCTGGAAACTCTTCTTAGACTAAGTGCTATCTAGAAGTCTATCCCATAGCTCCTTTATCCTCATCACCCACTTTTGAGGATGCTATCCAGTAACTCCAAGATTAGAGACCAGTCCTCTTCCGCCTTCTCCTCACACCTCTCACCGGTTCCCACAATCAGATTTTGTTTTTAACATAGGGGATGTGCTCCAGGACATCAGTCTAGGCAAAAATTTTACAGCTAAGACCTCAAAAGCACAGGCAATAAAATCGAAAGTCGGCCAGGCATGGTGGCTCACGCCTGTAATCCCATCACTTTGGGAGGCAGAGGTGGGTGGATCACATGAGGTCAGGAATTCCAGACCAGCCTGACCAACATGGTGAAACCCAGTCTCTACTAAAAAATATAAAATTAGCTGGGCGTGGTGGCAGTCGCCTGTAATCTCAGTTACTCAGGAGACTGAGGCAGAAGAATTGCTTGAACCCGGGAGGCAGGGGTTGCAGTGAGCCAAAATCATGCCACTGCACTCCAGAGCGAGAATCCATCTCAAAAATAAATAAATAAATAAAAACAGGACAGGTGCGGTAGCTCATGCCTGTAATCCCAGCACTTTGGGAGGCCGAGGCGGGTGGATCATTTGAGATCAGGAGTTTGAGTCCAGACTGGCTAACACGGTGAAACCCCATCTCTACCAAAAACACAGAAAAATTCGGCGTGGTGGCACATGCCTGTAATCCCAGCTCCTCAGAGACTGAGGCAGGAGAATCGCTTGAACCCAGGAGACGAAGGTTGCAGTGAGCCAAGATCACACCACTGCACTCCAGCTAGGCAACAGGGCTGTTGAGACCCTGTCTCAAGAAAAAAATAAACAAATAAATAAAATTAAATTAAATTAAAACTAAAATTAAAATACATGGGAGGCCGAGGTGGGTGGATCACCTGAGGTCACGAGTTCAAGACCAGCCTGGCCATCATGATGAAACCCCATCTAATTAAAAAAAAAGAAAAAAGAAAAAAAGAAATAAAATACAAAAATTAGCTGGGCATGGGGGCAGGCACCTGTAATCCCAGCTACTCAGGAAGCTGAGGCAAGAGAATCTCTTGAACCTGGCAGGCAGAGGATGCAGTGAGCTGAGTACGTCAACCGCACTTCAGCCTGGGCGACAGAGCAAGATTCCATCTAAAAACAAAAACAAAACAAAAACACCACAAAACCAAAATTTGACAAATGGCACTATATTAAACCAAAAAGCTTCTGCACAGAATAAAGAGACAACATGTAGAATGGAAGAAAATATTCATAGACTATCTATCTGACAAGGGATTAAATTGAAGAATATACAAGAAACTCAAACTTAACAATTAACTCCTGATCACAAGGTCAGGAGTTCGAGACCAGCCTGGCCAAGATGGTGAAACCCTGTCTCTACTAAAAATACAAAAATTAGCCGGGCACAGTGGTGAGTGCCTGTAATCTCAGCTATTTGGAAGGCTGAGGCAGAAGAATTGCTTGAACCCAGAAGGCGGAGGTTGCAGTGAGCCAAGATCAAGCCACTACACTCCAGCCTGGGCAACAGAGCAAGACTGCGTCTCAAAAAAAAAAAAAAGAAGTAGTAACAGAAATGGCCAATAGCTATATTTTTAAATGCTCAACATCACCACTAATTATCAGGGAAATATAAATCAAAACTGCAATGAGATATCATCTCACACCAGTCAGAATAGCTATTGTTAAAAAAGTCAAAAAATAACAGACGCTGGCAAGGCTGTGGAGAAACAAGAACACCTATACAATGCAGATGGGAATGGAAATTAGTTCAGCCACCGCAGAGTAGTTTGGAAATTTCTCAAAGAACTTAAAACAGTTGTTCTTGTGCCTGCCTGGAAAGTTCAAAAAAATAAAAATAAAAAAAGAAAAAGAACTTAAAACAGAACTACCATTCAACCCAGCAATCCCATTACTGGATCTATACCCCAAAGAATATGAATTATTCTACCGTAAAGACCATGCACTCATGTTCATCACGGCACTATTTGCAACAGCAAAGACAGAATCAACCTATGTGCCCATCAACAGTGGATTAGATAAAGAAAATGTGGTACATATATACCATGGAATACTACACAGCCATAAAAATAGAACAAATCATGTCCTTTGCAGCAGCATGGATGGAGCTGGAAGCCTTTAAGCAAATTAACGCAGAAACAGAAAACCAAATACCACATCTTCACTTATAAATGGGAACTAAACATTGAGTACACGTGCACACAAGGAAGGGAACAACAGACACCAGGGCCTACTTGAGTGTGGAGGGTAAGGATCAAAAACTACCTATTACAGCCAAGCATGGTGGCTCAGACTATAATCCCATCACTTTGGGAGGCTGAATCAGGAAGATCACTTAAGGCCAGAAGTTCAAGACCAGCCTGGCCAATATGGTGAAACCCCGTCTCTACTAAAAATGAAAAAATTAAATTAGTGGACATGGTGGAATACACCAGTAGTCCCAGCTATTCAGGAGGCTGAGGCAGGAGAATTGCTTCAACCTGGGAGGCGGAGGCTGTAGTGAGTCGAGGTTGTGCCACTGCACTCCAGCCTGGGCGACAGAGCAAGACTCCATCTCAAAAAAAATATACATATATAAATACAAAAATTAGCTAGGCCTGGTAGTGGTGGTATACACCTGTAGTCCCAGCTACTCAGGAGGCTGAGGCAGGAGAATCACTTGAACCCGGGAGGCAGAGGTTGTAGTTGAGTCAAAATTAAGCTACTGTACTCCAGCCTGGGCGACAGAGTGAAACTCCATCTCAAAAAAAGCCAAAAGCCTATTTATCGGGTACTATGCTCATTACCTGGGTAACAAAATAATCTGTACGGCAAACCCCTGTGACATGCAATTTACCCACGTAACAAACCTGTACACGTACCTCCTGAACCTAAAATAAAGGTTAGGAAGAAAAGAACACATATATGTTTCAATCATAAATATGTACAAATATGGATCAATAAAAAATAAATAGATTGTTTTCAGAATAAAGGTGTCATTTATGTGGTTCACCCTGTCAGACTTCAAGACTTGGGCAATTTAGATTAATATGGTTCAGAATAAAGGTATGTTCCGTGGCCTAATAAGTACAGAAAAATCAAGACACTGGAAGGTAAATTTAGCCAAAGTGACACCACAGAGGCTGCATCACTAGCTCAAAGCTCTCCCTGACCACCGTGCTCCAACATTCCCTCACCTGCCCTCCATGCCTCCTACCCACCTGATAATAAGCACCAGCGGCATTGGCATCGCCATATGTGGAAAACTGATTGTAGCTGTAGTCGTCCCCAGGCTTAGGCATCCAAGGGGCGCCACTTGAGCCTGCTGCCATCTTGAATTCAAGGGGGGCATTGGCTGCATCGTCCTGGAAAGCCGGTTCTGGTTCCGTGCCTGGAGGCAGCTCTTCAGGGACAGTGGGGATGGGATAAGGGTATGGCTCAACTCCAGGTGGCTCAGCCTTTTCAGGGAGGGAGAAAAAGTTTTCAGGGGCTACTTCCTCATCACTGTCATCTTCCTCCTGCGTGATCTGCTTTGTCACCTGCAGGGCAGCACTCTTGGCAGCAGCCTTGATAGCAGAGGGTGACGGAGTGGTGGTTGTGGTGCCCACGACAGGGGCAAGAGAGGAAGTCTTGGTCTTAGACGCCAGTCTGGAGGGCTTAGTATCAGGGGAGCCATCCGAGGGTTTTCGGGAGAAGGCATGGGGCAGGAGCAACCTGTTAGTCTCTTTCACAGTCAGGTTTTTAGGTTGGGGAAGCAAGGCAGACAAACCAGTCCCCTCGCCGGATCCCTGGTGAGCCCCGGTTTGGGGTAGGAGGAAAGAAAGATGACAAGTGAGATTTTATGTACGCGCATCACCAAAAACAACAATTACAGATAAGTTCTCCGGCCTAAAATCTTAACAGCCCTTGTTTCCTCCTTACCTCCATCCACTCAGATCACCCAATCTGGGCTTGACTACTCCTGCCTCAGGCCCTTCTGCTGGCTGCTTCTCCCAAGGTGAGGTATCATTCCTCTTCTCTTAGACTCCATCCCAACCCAGCTCCACTGCCCTCTTCCACAGAGCCTTCCTCAACTCTGTGTCTTCAGCAAACACAATGCTCTTACCCCACATTGTCCTTCCTCTCCCAAAAAGCCCAGGTCTCTCTCCAGCTCATTGCTCAACCTCTCTCCACATCCTGAAGGGACCTCTTAACACAAGAACCCTCTCCTTCCTTTGGAATGATACCCAAAATCAAGAACAAGGTTCTGTCCAAAAGAGACAGTAATAGTGTTGCCAGAAGTCCCTTCTCATCTGGGAACGGCAGCTCACGAGTATACTCCTAGCACTTTGGAAGGCCAAGGCAGGTGGATCACGAGTTCAGGAGTTCAAGACCAGCCTGGCCAACATACCGAAACCCCATTTCTACCAAAAATACAAAAATTAGCTGGGCGTGGTGGCGCACACCTGTAATCCCAGCTACTCGGGAGGCTGAGGCAGGAGTATCACTTGAACCTGGGAGGCAGGATTGCAGTGAGTTGAGATCGTACCACTGCACTCCAACCTGGGCAACAAAGTGAGACTCCATGTAAAAAAAAAAAAAAAAGTCCCTTCCCCTGACCAAGGGAGTAAGCTAACCCTGAGTGAGACCCCTCAGCAGTGCTACTGATGCCTAGGAAAGAGTGGAGGCCCAGCATGTTCGACAAGGAAGCCATCAGCCCAGAGACTGCAAGGGGCTGGACACAGCTTTTTCCAACTCTTTAAATTGCTCTCATTGTCACCATCCCCAAAGCAAAGAAGACAGGATTTCCTTTCTTTTTTTTTTTTTTTTTTTTTTTCCCCTTAGATGGGAACCTGAAGCCTCAGCTCAGGTGGGGCAGATCCCTTTGGACATGAATGCTAAGGGTATCATTTCCTGAGCTGGAGTCTCACTCTGTCACCAAGGCTGGAGTGCAGGGGCACAATCTAGGCTCACTGCAACCTCTGCCTGCAAGGTGCAAGCAATTCTCTGCCTCAGCTTCCAGAGTAGCTGGGATTACAGGTGCCCGTCGCTATGCCTGGCTAATTTTTGTATTTTTAGTAGAGACGGGTTTTCACCATGTTGGCCAGGCTGGTCTTGAACTCCTGACCTCGTGATCCAGCCGCCTCTGCCTCCCAAAGTGCTAGGATTTACAGGCATAAGTCACCACCCCCGGCCTCAAAGGTTTCTGTAATATCATCTTCAGTTATTTTCAGACTTACTCAGCTTGCAATTTCCCTAATCTAAGACATTATTGCTTTTTTTTTGGAGACGGAATCTCACTCTGTCGCCCAGGCTGGAGTGCAGTGGCACAATCTCCACTCACTGCAACCTCTGCCTCCTGGATTCAAGCTATTCTCCTGCTTCAGCCTCCCAAGTAGCTGGGATTACAGACACCCACCATTAAACCCCGCTAATTTTTGTATTTTTGTAGAGACGGGGTTTCACCATGTTGGCCAGGCTGGTCTTAAACACCTGACTTCAGGTGATCTGCCCACCTCGGCCTCCCAAAGTGCTAGGGTTACAGGTGTGAGCTACCATGCCTGGCAACATTACTGCTTTTTACAAAAATATGTAATTTTAGTGCCATCATACATACAGACATAGTTTTGTCAGCCAGAAATGAGTGTATATATGCTGTATTTTTTAAATCTGAAGACAGTCCCCGAACCTACCAAAGGAAAGCCCTATAGATACAGCTTATTAGCTTGGTTTTTTTGTTTGTTTGTTTTTTGGTTTTTCTTTTCTTTTTTTTTTTTTTGAGATAGAGTCTTGCTCTGTAGCCCAGGCTGGCGTGCAGTGGCATGATCTCAACTCACTGCAACCTCCACCTCCCAGGTCCCGGTTCAAGCAATTCTCCTAACTTAGCCTCCCAAGTAGCTGGGATTACAGGCACAAGCTACCATGCCCAGCTAATTTTTGTATTTTTTAGTACAGATGGGGTTTCACCACATTGGCCAGTCTGGTCTTGATCTCCTGACCTCGTGATCCACCCGCCTCAGCCTCCCAAAGTGGTGGGATTACAGGCATGAGCCACCGTGCCCAGCATTTTTTTTTTTTTTTTTGGTTTTTCAAGACAAAATCTTGCTCTGTCACACAGGCTAGATTGCAGTGGCTCGACCTCGGCTCACGGCAACCAGGTTCAAGCAATTCTCCTGCCTCAGCCTCCCAAGTAGCTGGGATTACAGGCCCCCGCCACCACATCAGCTAATTTTTATATCTTCAGTAGAGACAGGGTTTTACCATGTTGGCCAGGCTGGTCTCAAACTCCTGACCTCATGATCCACCTGCTGGGATTACAGGCATGAGCCCCACCACACCCGGCCATATAAGCTTGTTAATGCCAGGGTCAAGCGTTTAACTTTTAATCTGTAAACTAATTAGCCCAGCCCACCAGAGTTCCTTATTACTCAAAAGCATCTCTCAGATTCTGCTTTCTCTATGCTAAAAGGCCAGCGTGGCCCAAATGTAGGGCTGAGGGAAATGCCAACTGGAAAAGGAGAATGGAATAAGGTCACTGTGTCACTATCTTAGAGTACCAGTGTACTCCAGCTCTCTCCGCCAAGAAATGCCCAGAGTGAATAAAATAAGACGCTGAGTCAAGCAAGCCACACAGAACAGCTCATCTGGAGAGTGGGCTTTTCTTGCTGTGCGTGTTCACAAATTTGGGTTAGTTCAGCCTGGCAGCACCCAGAGGCTCCAGTTCATAGGAACCAGACTGAGGTATGGGCAGGGCGCACCCTCGAGCTACCTTTGGAGTGCCTGACTTCTCAGATGTCTGGGATCATGGCTGCATCGCTTTGCAGTGCTGCTTCCCCACTCTGCTTTAAGAGCTCAGAATTCCTCTATCTACTCATGTCTTCCTACCATCTGGAAAACTGTTCTTTACAGTCTTTACAGTGGGGGCACCTTCTGAGCCAGTCCACCTCCTCCAGGAAGCCATCCTGGTAACAGGACAGCCTTTGCTCAGTCTCAGCACACCAGCTTCTTCCGTGACTCCTTTTTCATCCCCCTTAAGTACAAACACCAGCCTCACCAGTTATCTCTCTAACTTCCACAAAACCACATCCTTCTAAGGCTGCTCAGAGGTGGAAGCAACATTTAACCGAGTCAGGAGAACAGGCAGCTTCATATACTTGAATCACAAGACAACCACTTTATAAAAGCAGGACCACTTGTTTTTCCCTGAGACATATGATCAACATGAAGTTAGTGTATAAATCACAAAGCATGAAAAGAGTGGGAAGAAACTCCTGGGGGCCAGGATAATGGTACTTTGATGAGAGGAAATAGAAGCAAGCAGCAGAAAAATCATCTACTAGCACTGTCTCCTTGAGGACTTCAGGTTTCAATCACAAAGAGCTAAGTGCAGCAGTTAAGAGCTTTGACTCAATAGTCAAGAGTGGCCGGGCGTGGTGCCTCATGCCTGTAATCCCAGCACTTTGGGAGGCTAAGGCAGGCAGATCACCTGAAGTCAGGAGTTCAAGACCAGCCTGGCCAACATGGTGAAAATTCATCTCTACTAAAGATACAAAAAAGTAGCCAGGTGTAGTGGCACCCGCCTGTAATCCCAGCTACTTGGGGTGCTGAGGCAGAAGAATTGCTTGAACACAGGAGGCAAAGGTTGCAGTGAGCCAAGATTGTGCCATTGCACCTCAGGCTGGGTGACAGGGTGAGGCTCCCACTCAAAAATAAATAAATAAATAAAAATAGTCAGACTGCTTGAGTCTGAATCCCAGCTCTGCTCACACTAGTTGTCTGACCTTTGACAAGTTCCTCAGTTTCCTCAGATGTAAAACACTATGACTTAGGGATGATAACACTATGACTTAGGCACTATCATGAGGATGAAATCAATTAAATGCTAGGAAAGCACTTAGAACAGTGTCTGGTACACAGTAAGTGCTATTTCAATGTTTATTTTCCAGGTTAAAAATGAGACAAGGAGGCCGGGCGCGGTGGCTCAAGCCTGCAATCCCAGCACTTTGGGAGGCTGAGGCGGGTGGATCACGAGGTCAAGAGATCGAGACCATCCTGGTCAACATGGTGAAACCCTGTCTCTACTAAAAATACAAAAAATCAGCTGGGCATGGTGGCGCGTGCCTGTAATCCCAGCTACTCAGGAGGCTGAGGCAGGAGAACTGCCTGAACCCAGGAGGCGGAGGTTGCGGTGAGCCGAGATCGCGCCATTGCACTCCAGCCTGGGTAACATGAGTGAAACTCCGTCTCAAAAAAAAAAAAATGAGACAAGGAAATAGACAATTTTAACATCATTTTGACTAATCCACTTATTCTACCCTCCCTAAATAATCCTTTCACACCAGATGTAATGAGCTGAACTGAGTTACAATTCCTCTCCCTGCCACTGCCTCTGTTCCAGGAAAGGTAATACCAGCATGTTAAAGCCAGGAACAGTGTGGAGTGCGTAGAAATGCACAAGGTCTAAAATTATAAGGAAGAGCAAAGCCGAACCTAAACAGTCCTCGAATATTTGTGTTTGCTCTAAACCTAATTTGAAAACTGCTAGATACTGTTAAGTCCTGTCTTTCAGGAAATGATATAGGAAGAGAAAAAAATGGTTTATGTCACAGTGCTTACCTGAAGGATAGTTTTCTTCTTTGTGGGTTCATCTTCCTCAGAATCTGACTAAGAGAAAAAGAAAGGAAGTAAGGCCTCACTGTTTTAGGACAGTAGAGGAAACATATTAAATAAAGCACATATGAAGGGTTGGACAACACAGGCCATCCTGTCCGTGCCTCGATTCTGTGCAGATGTACACTCACCCCAGGCCTAGTCAAACAACACAGCTTCCTTCCTGATCTCAAATACCATCAGAGAAATTGGGGTATGTCATGGCCTCCCTTAATTACTGAATTCCCCTACCTTCTCAGACCTGTTGCACAGACTTTTTGGCATCAATTTCTTTTCTGTTAAATTAACAGTATTTCCTCCCATGTGGTCCTTGGTGGAAAGAAAAAGCTATACCCATTCTTCTTCCTATAATTCTGTCCACTAGAAGATGAATGGGAATTGGCCCACAATCTCACCCAATCTCAGCTTCACTTTTAAAACCACTTATATAGGCTACATAACCACAAGGCTGGGGAACTCCAGTGGGATTGAGTGGTGTGTTAACTACTCTTCTATGAGGCATTAAAGGTCAAAGCCATTGGAGAAATCCATTCCCTCTCCAAGTATGATCTATCGTCTGACACAGTTGTTCATGACCAAGAAGAAGGCAGGCAAATGATGACCATGAGGGTCTGGGGCAAGACAGGAGGTCATCTGTGTTATCAGCTTCTGACGCATCAGGACTGTTTCTAAGACAAACTCTCACACTAAAAATTAGCTAAACTTTTAGCTCCATCTCAGTTCCTCGGCACCTTCAGGTCAGGAGAGATGTGAGGGATGTGAATAGCAAGCTTTAACATTTTTATTTTAAAAAATTACTCCCCCAGCCATGAACCTTAAAGCTTTCCATTTGTTCCTAGGGCCTTGGTTTGGATATCTGTAAATAACAAGGCGATTACTCAAGAATCTCACATCCCATTCATCTCCAAGGTTCTGTGAGAATTCAAATCCTCTGTTCTGTACTCACTTGCTCCCATAACTCACAAGTTCCTTTTTGAATTCATCTGTTCCCAGGGTCTTTCAATCATAATTATTTATTATATTCAAGACACTGTAGGTCGGGCACGGTGGCTCATACCTGTAATCCCAGCACTTTGGGAGGCTGAGGTGGGTGGATCACCTGAGGTCGGGAGTTCGAGACCAGCCTGACCAACAGGGAGAAACCCCGTCTCTACTAAAAATACAAAATTGGCCAGGTGTGGTGGCGCATGCCTGTAATCCCAGCTACCCGGGAGGCAGAGGCAGGAGAATCACTTGAACCCAGGAGGCGGAAATGCAGTAAGCCAACACTGTGCGCCACTGCGCTCTAATCTGGCGACAGAGCCAGACTCTGTCTAAAAAAAAATTAACAATAAAATTACCATATGACAGGCTGGCAAGGTGCCTCATGCCTGTAATCCCAGCACTTTGGGAGGCCAAGGTGGGGAGGACTGCTTGAGTCCAGGAGTTCAAGGCCAGCCCAAGCAACATGGTGAAATCCCATCTCTGATACAAAAATTAGCCAGACGTGGTGGTGCATGCTCCTTGGGAGGCTGAGGTGCGAGACTTGCTTGAACCTAGGAGGTGGAGGTTGCAGTAAGCTGAGATTATGCCACTGCACTCCAGCCTGAGTGACACAGCAGACTCTGTCTCAAAAAAACAACAAAAAAAATTAGGTCAGACATGGCGGCTCACACCTGTAATCTTAGCACTTTGGGAGGCCAAGATGGGAGAGTCACCTGAGGACAGGTGATCAAGATCGGCCTGGTCAACATAGTGAGACACCCATCTCTAATATTTAAAAAAAGATGAAATAGAAAATAAAAAAGAGGGACCTTACTCAGAAATAAAATAAATAAAAATTTAAAATAGGCCAGGCATGGTGCCTCACACCTGCAAACGCTTTGAGAGGCCAAGGCGGGCAGATTACTTGAGGTCAGGAGTTCAAGACCAGCCTGGACAACATGGTGAAATCTCGTCTCTACTAAAAATACAAAAATTAGCTGGGTGTAGTGGCACATATCTGTAATACCAGCTACTCGGGAGGCTGAGGCAGGAAAATCACTTGAACCCAGCAGGTGGAGGTTGCAGTGAGCCAAGATCATGCTATTACACTCCAGCCTGGGCAACAAAAGCAAAACTGTCTCAAAAAAAAAAAAAAAAAAAAAAAAAATGATCATACAACAGCCTGGGCAATATGGCGAAATTGTCTCTACAAAAAATACAAAAATTAGCTGAGTGTGGTGGCGTGCACCTGTAGTCCCAGATACTTGGGGGTCTGAGGTGGAAGGATCACTTGAGCTATAGTGAGCTGTGATTATGCCACTGCACTCCAGCCTGGGCAACAGAGTGAGAACTTGCCTCAGAAAAAAAAAAAAAGAATTACTATATGATCCAGTAATTTCACTTCTCTAGGGGTTTGCCTAAAAGATTTGAAAACAGGCCGGGCACGGTGGCTCACGCCAGTAATCCCAGCACTTTGGGAGGCCGAGGCAGGTGGATCACGAGGTCAAGAGATCGAGACCATCCTGGTCAACATGGTGAAACCCCGTCTCTACTAAAAATACAAAAATTAGCTGGGCATGGTGGTGTGTGCCTGTAGTCCCAGCTACTCAGGAGGCTGAGGCAGGAGAATTACTTGAACCCAGGAGGCGGAGGTTGCGGTGAGCCAAGATTGTGCCATTGCACTCCAGTCTGGGTAACAACAGCAAAACTCTGTCTCAAAAAAATATATATATATTTGAAAGCAGTTTGCCAAAGAGGTATCTGCACTCCCATGTTCACTGCAGCATTATTCATAGTAGCCAAGTTATGGAACCAACCAACCTAAGTGTTCATCAAGAGATGAATGGATAAAGAAACCCTGGTGTATATATACACAACGGAGTAATATTCAGCCTTAAAAAAAGAAATTCTGTCATTTGCAGCAACATGGATAGAACTGGAGAACGTTATGCTAAGTGAAATAAGCCACGCACACAAAGTAAACAAATAGCACATGCTCTCACTTATATGTAGAATTAATGCACTTCATAGGAGCAGAGAGTACCATGGTGGTTACCACTGGGGAGATGGTGGTCAAAGAGTACAAAATCTCAGACAGGAAGAGTAAGTCTGAGGGTTTTTTTGAGGTCTATTGCACAGTATGGTGAATATAGTTAACAGTAGTGTATCATACATTTCAAGATTGCTGAGAGTAAATTTTGAATGTTCTCACCACAAAAAAAAAAAGCATTTGAGGCCGGGCGCGGTGGCTCAAGCCTGTAATCCCAGCACTTTGGGAGGCCGAGGCGGGTGGATCACGACGTCAAGAGATCGAGACCACCCTGGTCAATATGGTGAAACCCCGTCTCTATTAAAAAACTACAAAAAATTAGCTGGGCATGGTGGCGTGTGCCTGTAATCCCAGCTACTCAGGGGGCTGAGGCAGGAGAATTGCCTGAACCCAGGAGGCGGAGGTTGCGGTGAGCCGAGATCGCGCCATTGCACTCCAGCCTGGGTAACAAGAGCGAAACTCCGTCTCCAAAAAAAAAAAAAAAAAAAAGCATTTGAAGTGATAGCCATGTTAGTTTATTCTACAGTATTCATACATCGCCTTGTATCCTATAGATAGTTATAAATTGTCAACTGACACTAAAAATGTTGAATGCCCTTAAAGAATCTGCTGTTTGTATTTGTGCTTCCTCTCATGTAAGTCCTTCCCCTTGTCACTCCCACCCCCCATATCACTGCCACCTCTCATTCTCTTACCAATCGGCAATCTGCACTTCCTGGCTCAAAACTCCTGAGAAGTCTCTCTGATGAACCTCACTTTGCTCTTTTTCACTAGGTGTCCCTACATCACTCATTTGTTTAGGGTGGAATCATATTAACTCGCGTTCATTTGTGCCTGCTCTGTAAACATGACATTTTTCACATATATTCTTGCTTTTACTCTGACAGCAAAGGGTATTTCTTATAGTTGAACACTGCCTCCCAGTAGTCAGTACACAATGAATTTAATTACTAACTGCTATCACATATGTTTTTTTTCTTCTTTGAGACAGTCTTGCTCTGTCTCCGAGGCTGGAGTGCAATGGCGCAATCTCAGCTCACTGCTACCTCCTTTTCCCGGGTTCAAGCAATTCTCCTGCGTCAGCCTCCTGAGTAGCCGGGATTACAGGTACCTACCACCACACCCAGCTAATTTTTGTATTTTTTAGTAGAGACAGGGTTTCGCCATGTTGGCCAGGCTGGTCTCGAACTCCTGACCTCAGGTGATCCGCCTGCCTCGACCTCCCAAAGTGCTAGGATTACAGGCGTAAGCCACCACATCCGGCCCAAATACGTATTTCTTTTGAAAACCCATAAGGGAAATCCATCTTGGTATCTAAGTGTGGGGATAAACAAAAGGGTGCCAAACGAAAGGACAATCATCTACCAAGGGCCTCCTACGTGTCAGGCAATTTACTCACTTTTTAATCCTTATAGTAACATTTCAAAGTAGGCATTATTATCTCAACTTTATAGTAAGGAAAGCAAGGCTCAGAGAGGTCAAACAGGACCGGGCAGAACCAGGGTCAGAACCAGTTCTGGGGCCCGTGCTTTTGCAGAACACCACACTGAGCCATCTGCTGTCCAGGTCTGAGATTCACACTCACTAGATCCCACACGACACAGCTGGAGAGCATGACGCACAACATCAGAGGCACAAGTCTGAGTCTCGGCTCTGCCACTTACTGGCCGAGGGGTCCCGCTATTTCACTTCCCAAGCCTAAGCTGCAAATACTACTTACCCACGGCAACCACAGCAGCCACTGTCAGTGAAAATGATACAAACTAAAATTCTAAACAAAGTTCAAAAATTACTGTTTTTCTGGTTTGTCAAGATGTCAAACTCACCTCAGAAAAGACTTATGCACCTAGCACCTAAGCATTTTCTACCTTTTCTCTCTACTCTAAACTAACTCTCATTGACTCTTACAGACTCCTGACCATCTCTCTTGTCTTTTGACCATGAAGACTTAGCTCCTTTCTGGCAGGCCACACAAGAACCACCTCACTATGGGGTATACAAGGTTTTCATGGAGTCCCCGAACATGTTTAAACTTTGACATCCTAGGCAATAGGTCCGATGGCAATAATCTGAAATAAACAAATTTTATCCAAATTTAAGATGATTACATTTATAAAACTATACAAGCATATTCTTATTTTTCAGATCCTATGACAAACAAAAAGTAGCTACTGTGAGAGTAGTAGGCAAATTGTCCCACAGCTAATAGAATTGAAGGCCAGATCCGCTGTGGAAAGAAAATTCAATTTCTCTGTAAATGTCACAGATTGCTTCCATTATACTGACAACCTGAGTCTATAATTTAAAAGCACAGACACACACACACGCACACACACACACCCTGTACAAAGACTTCAGAACAGTCTATATTATTTCTGGATTTAGAGGATTGCTATGGCTACTCACAATCATCTTTCTCTCTGAACATCTTTTTCCCTTGAGACATGGTCTTGCTCTGCTGTGCCCAGGCTGGGGTAGAGTGGCGCCATCATAACTCACTGTAACCTCAAACTCCTGGGCTCAAGCAATCTTCCCACCTCAGCCTCCCAAGTAGCTGGGACTACAGGCACTTGCCCTACCATGCTTAGCTATTTTATTTTTTTAATTTTTTTGTAGAGATAAAAGGTAGGATCTCGCTCTGTTGCCCAGGCTGGTCTCAAACTCCTGTCCTCAAGCAATCCACCTGCCTTGGCCTCCCAAAGTGCTGGGACTGGAGGCATGAGCCACTGCACCCAGCCCAAACATCTTATACAAAACTTCTGCCGACCCCTATTATAAATCATCTCATGACGTACCCTAAATGACCGACTCCCTGAAACAGAACACTAAAACAACAACTTCAAGGGGATGGGCAGGCACAGTGGTTCACACCTATAATCCCAGTATTTTGGGAGGCCCAGATGGGAGCACTGCTTGAGTCCAGGAGTTTGAGACCAGTCTGGACAACATAGTAAGACCTCATCTCTACAAAAAAAATTTTAAAACCTGGCCATACACCTGAAATTCTAGCTACTCAGGAGGCTGAGGGGGGAGGATCGCTTGAGCCAAAGAGGTCAAAGCTGAAGTGAGCCAAGATTGTGCCACTGCACTCCAGGCTAGGCAACAGAGCGGGACCCTGTCTCAAAAAAAAAAAAAAAGGGGGGGGCGGGGAAGAAAAATGAGGCAGGAGGATCGTCGGAGCGCAGGGGTTTGAGACCAGCCCAGGGAACATGGTAAGACCCTATCTCCACACCCACAAAAATTTTTTTTGAGACACAGTGTCGCTCTGTTGCCCAAGCTGGAGTGCAGCGCCTCCCGGTTCAACCAATTCTCTGCCTCAGCTTCCAGAGAAGCTAGGATTACAGGCACCTGCCATCACACCCAGCTAATTTTTGTATTTTTAGTAGAGACAGGGGAGGGGGTTCACCATCTTGGCCAGGCTGGTTTTGAACTCCTGACCTCATGATCCACCAGCCTCAGTCTCCCAAAATGCTGGGATCACAGGCATGAGCCACTGCACCAGGCCAAAAAATTTTTTAAAAACATAGCCAGGTATACTGGCACTTGCCTGTAGTCCCAGCTACTGGGGAGGGTGAGGCAGGAAGGATGTGGAGGCTGCAGTGAGCCATAATCGAGCCACTACACTCCAGCCTGGGCAACAGAGTGAGACCCTGTCCCAAGACAGACAGACAGAAGACAAAGAAAGAGAGAGAGAGAGAGAGAGAGAGAGAGGAAAAACTCTGCACCCTTTAAACAGTAACTCCTCATCCCCACCTCCCCTCAGCCCCTGGTAACTGCTATTCTACTTTCGGTCTCTATGAATTTGACTTTTCTAGGACCTCGTATAAGTGGAACTACACCATATTTGTTCTTTTGTGGCTGGCTTACTTTACTTAGCATAATGTCTTCCAGGTCCATCCATGCTATAGCATGTATCGGAATTTCATTCTTTTTACGGCTGAATAACATCCTAATGTGCACACAAACCACATTTTGTTTATCTGTTCATCTGCTGATGAACCTGGGTTGTTGCCACCTTTGGCTACTGGGAGTAATGCTGCTATGAACGCTGGCGTGTAAGTATCTCTCTGAGTCTCCGCTTTTGATTCTTTTCACCTGGGAGTGAAATCGGTGGATCATCATTCTGTTTGTTTAACCTTTTAAGGGACCGATGAATTGTTTTCCTCAGGAGTATATTAAATGGAGGTTGTGGAGTCAACTCCTAGAGAATACTAAAGACCAACAAACGGCCATCTGAGTGGGTCTGTGCCATTAGATCAAGAAAGACGGGCAATGCCAGACACACCGGAGCATCCAGGGCTGAGAGAAGCCGAGCCACAGCAGGCACACACACACGGGTTTTGAGGCACAAACTGTTGAGTCTGTTAATAAGAAAGTATTGTATTTCTTCTCGGCCTCATGAGAACCTGAGCCTCAATGGCCACCACTGTCCTCTCTGTTCCAGCTGCCAAGAGTGACAAGACACACGTACCCCGAGACTGCTGAGCAAGAACGGAAACAGACATTTTCCATTAAGCTAGCTAGGTCCAGTGGGATCTGCTAATCTATCAGAGCCTCACTCCCCATGGCAGCCTCTCTCTTATCTTCCCACGCTCTCTGGTTCTGAGACACTCCCGCTCCAAAAAGCAATCACTAGCTGCCAGGGCTAAAAGCCAAGGAGGAAATAAGAACCCAAGAACAGACACCCCAGTGCCTCACACCCCGGGGCTCCAAACCCTAATCATTACTACTATTATCCCCATTAGCTAGATTCATCAACTTGTTTTACTCTTCAGTCTCAAGTACCTGCTGCTAGGATACCGTTTTTTGCTCCCGTTTTCACACTCCTCATTTGTATTGCTTTCTGCTTTCTGGCTGCCCCAGGCTCTTCCTTCTATCTTTTCCATAGATACCCTGTAAACACAACAAATCTCATCTAGGTTCAAATCCAGTCTTGGCGACTCTCAAACTGTGCGTTTTCAAGCAAATCACCTCTGTTCTCTAAACTCCTGTTTTCTTCTTTGTAAACTAAAGATAAGTGCCCAGCACAGTGTCAAACATTAAGCAGGTGCCCCACAAATATTAGCACACTCTCCCTTCCCTTTAGCTAGGTCTAAAGCTTAGCTAAATCCACTGCAGGCAATTCTTAGTTGGTTACTGGAAGTGACAAAAATTAGTGAAATCTGTCTCAGAGCTTCAAGTTTTCTCCTGCCTGGGTAAACAATCTCAAAGTGGCGGTAAAGACTAATCCAGATGACCCCACCATTTCTGTGTGCTTTGGAATACACATTATATGACAGAAAACTCTTACAGCAGACTTATTTTTCTGATTTTGGTTTTTCATATCCTAGGGAAGTCTGCCTCCCCTGAGCCTATGAAATCAACTAGTATAGCTTGGGTCACAGCAAGAAGGGAAAGAAGGGGAAAAGAAGGTATGATTATCCATTCTATGGATCGATCATTCCTAATGCCTCACAAAAATCAAAAGCTGACTGAATTTAATTTTGGAATGCACCTGGAGGGAGAATTTGGTACTACACTGACTGCAGATGATTGGACAATATGACCCAAATCAAATCTAGTTCAATCTAGACTAATCTCTAAAAGGAAAGAAAGAAAAACCAAGTCGTGGGTGGCCATCTTTCACCTACAACAAAGGTTAAGAAGCTGATCCGCAGAGAAATGATGAATCAAGGCCAGGAGCAGTGGCTTGAGCCTGTAATCTGGCACTTTGGGAGGCCGAGGCAGGCAGATCAGTTGAGCCCTAGGAGTTTGAGACCAGCCTTGGCAACACGGTGAAACCCCGTCTCTACTAAAAATACAAAAATTAACCAAGTCTTATAACCTTGTCTCAAAATAAATTAACTAATTCAAATTTTAAAATAAAATAAATTTTTTAAAAAAATGAATCAAGGCCGGGTGCGGCGGCTCACGCCTGTAATCCCGGCACTTTGGGAGGCCGAGGCGGGCGGATCACGAGGTCAGGAGTTTGAGACCAGCCTGACCAACATGGTGAAACCCTGTCTCTACTAAAAATACAAAACTTAGCTGGACGTGGTGGCATGCACCTGTAATCCCAGTTACTCGGGAGGCCAAGGCAGGAGAATCGCTTGAACCCGGGAGGCAGAGGTTACAGTGAGCTGAGGCTGCACCACTGCACTCCAGCCTGGGCAACAGAGTGAAACCCTGTCTCAGAAAAAAAAAAATGAATCAAATGTTCAAAGAGCAACTGTGTGGAGATCCCCAACAGATCTCCAGTTCCTGATGCCAGGTCCCTTCTGAGGTATCACAGTATATTTATGATGCATTACCATGTAAGGCCAGGCGTGATGGCTCACGTCTGTAATCCCAGCACTTTGAGGGGCTGAGGTGGGAGGGCTGTTTGAGCTCAAGAGTTCAAGGCCAGCTCGGGCAGCATAGCAAAACACTTGCAATAAATGAAATCTAACTAACCCCCAATCTGCTCTGCCTCCCATATTCTCTCAATAAATGCCACCACCATTCCCCAGCTGCCTGAGGCAAAATGCAGTGGGGGTCAACCCTGAATCCTCTCCTTAATTTAACATCTAATCAATCCTCCAGTCTTCTCATTTCTCCCTCCTAAATACACCTTGATGCTCCAGTTCTCTCCATCCCGTTTCATCATCCAGGCCACGAGCCTCTCACATTCTGCTAGTCCTGTTCCCTCCAAGTTCCTCACCACTCTGTGATCAGAGAATTCTTGCCTGTAAGGAGTCTACACTACCCCAAAATGAAGTAGAAAGACCCTACGGCATCCAAGGCCCATTCTCATCTGGCCTTAGCCTCTCTCTCTAGCCCCATTCTCTCAAATGCTCCACCCACTGTCCTTCACTCAAGTGAGGTTCCCTGAAAGCATTTTCCCTCTCTGTTCTCCAGGCTTTTATACATTGTTTCCTCTGCTGTGCTGCTCCCCTACTGCCCGCTTTCATCAGCCTTATCTCTGTTTAGACATCTTCCCTCTAGAGGGCTCCCCAGCCTGCCAAGACTGGACTAGTGCCCACTAGGTGTACTCAAACAGCACCAGGTTATCACCGTCCTCTGCCTTGACCTAAAATCTATTTCCTTCTTCTATGTTTTCTCCAAAAGATCATAAGTTCCTTTTGGGCTGGAGCTCTCATGCTCGCTACTGTATACTCTTAGCTCCAGGTACAAAGAAACAGCTCAATACCAATTGAATGAAATGGTTGAGAGTTCATTACTTCTAATTATTTCTACTTCAGCACCAAACTCTAAAGGAAAATTACTTACTTAAGGAAACCTAATTCATTCTTTCAAATGTGTACTAAGAGCCTACTAAGTGTAAGACATAGAGCTTAGAACCCAAGGGGCTTAGAACCGGAGGGGGCACAGCTCTTTTAAAGACAAAGGTTACCCTCATCTGACCATCTTGAACATTCTTAGGCTACCTTTCTCCAGGAATCCTGTGTTCAGAGAACAAAAAGACCAACTGGAACAGAACAAAAGTGGGAAACTCAACCAGCAAGGGCTAGGATTTTAATTAGCCACGTCACCGTTCACCTCAGAAATGTAGTGAATGCTTACAGAGGGAGCGTGTTAGGAGTCTTCAGAACTTTCTGCCACCTTAGCCAACCTAAACCCTAAATGGTAGATTCTACAGTTTCTCCCAACTTTCTATAATGCTACCTTCATGTGGACTGATTTTTTTTTGTTGTTTTTTGTTTTTGAGATGGAGTCTCACTCCAGCCCAGGCTGGGGTGCGGTGGTACGATCTCAGCTCACTGCAACCTCCACTTCCCGGGTTCAAGCGATTCTCCTGCCTCAGCCTCCTGAGTAACTGGAATTACAGTCGCGTACCACCACACCCAGCTAATTTTTGTATTTTTAGTAGAGACCGGGTTTCATCATGTTGGCCAGGATGGTCTCCAACTCCTGACCTTGTGATCCACCCGCCTCGGCTTCCCAAAGTGCGTGGATTACAGGCGTGAGCCACCGCGCCCACTGTTTTTATTGGTCTCATTCGGGAGCTTTCTTTGTTCCAGGTTAAATCAAGGCCAAGGTAAGTTTCCGTGGAGCAATAAAAGGCTTTTTTTTTGGGGGGTGGGGAATCCAAGACTTAGGATGACAGACTCTCAGGCATGAAAGAAGAGGGAAATAAGGCCAGGCGCGGTGGCTCACGCCTGTAATCCTAGCACTTTGGGAGGCCGAGGTGGGTGGATCACCTGAGGTCAGGAGTTGAAGACCAGCCTGGCCATCAGGGTGAAACCACATCTTTCAAAAAAAAAAAAAGAGGAGGGAAATAAAATGGAAGAAAGTTAAGAACAAGTTAAGTAGGGAAACTCTGGAAGCTCCTTCCATGGAGAATCCATATTTGAGTTCTCTCGCTCACAAAATATTCCTGGGAGTATTCATTCAGTATGTGCCAGGCACTGTTTTAAGTACTAGGGAATAGCAGTGAATTTTTTTTTTTTTAAATCCCTGCCTTCATGGAGTTTATATACTAGTGGGAGGTGGGAGGATAGATGATGGTAAATGCAATGGAGAAAAATAAAACAAAGAGCAATAGGGAGGAGGAGGAGACAGGAGGTTGCAATTTAAATATACAGCAAACTAGGGAAGTCCTCACAGAGAACAGGCCTTTTAGGCCAAGAAAGGAGAGAACATTAGGATATCTGAGGGAAGAAATTTAAGGAACAGCAGGTACAAAGAATGGAAATGGCTTCTAGGCAGACCTGGGAGTCTGAAGAAGAGCAAGGGCAATAAATTTCTCTCTGGTAAGTAATTCTAAGCAGTCCCTGCTCCCAGGCTTAATCTCTCCTTATCTCCAAAGCCCTCACTCCAGAAGAGGCCTTGTGGTATTTTTCCACTGTCTCATACAGAAACAGGTAGGTATCGCTGCCTCTTCTAGAAACAGTACCCAAGCATCCTAATTCACCTAGGTTTGACAACAGTTAAATGGTGAAATGAGGCACAGATCTGAGATTCAGAGAGACTGCACCTTAATCTTCACTCTGCCCTTTACCAGGTAAAATCGTGCAGACTGGACACCTGATTCTCATCTGTCAAAAAAAATAGCATGCTACCTCCCAGAGCTCTGTAATCATTGAAAGAAAGGACCAGTGAACGGCAAATCATCTACACTCAACAAATATTCGATTTCTCCTCTAACTCCCCCCAAAAATGGAATCCAAGATTGCTATCATTTTCCTCCGGGCCTCCTGCGTTTGAGTTCAGAGGCAAAGGAAAAGATTGGTCCCAGATGTTCGGCAGAGGTTCAGGAGCCCTGTCTCCTGTCATTCTTCAGGTGCCAGATTTCATCCTGTTCTCAGTAGGAAAAAGGGAAAAAAGCCGGACTGAGTGAAGATGCAAAGAGGGGGAGCGAATCCAAGTGTCCCTAGGTCTGTCAGTACCAGATGATGACATGTGGCCTTCTGCAGGCAAAGCCCAGCTTCGTGAAACCCACAAGAGCAAACGCCCAAACTCCCCGAGGTTGACAAACTTCAGCTCAATTAATCGCACTGTAAGAGGATTCTTGTGCATTCAGTGGCCTTGAATGCACGGGTGCGTTTGTAGGAGGGAGTTCCGAGATCGCCACATGTCCCTCCTACAGCCGACTCAAACCCAATGGATAGTTTGGGGGCGCCTTCCCCGGATACTCACATCTGCCTTATGCAACTCCGGCGCCGCGATCTTCACGGGCTCTTTCCTCTTCTTTGGCTTGGGAAGCCCCATCGGAGGGCCGGCACCGCCAATTGGAGGGGGCAGATTGAGGCCAGGGCCCCGGGGCGAGGGCAACCCCAATCCCAGTCCCTCCCCAACTCCCGCCGCTTCAGCCGGGCTCACGCCTGGAGGTGGGGGGAAGCCACCCAGGCCGAAGGGCAGGGGGGGGAGGAGGCTGAAGCCTGGGGTCTCCGGTGGGTGGGGGAAGCAACAGGGACGGGGGAAAGGCTGGGGCCAGCATCTGAGGGGGCGGAGGCAGCAAGGCCGGGCCCTTGGGCGCAGGGAGAGAAGCGAACAAGCCCCCTAAAACGGGCCCAGATGAAGGGGCCACCGCCTCCTCTTCCTCCGGCTCGGGCTCAGCCTCATCCGGCTCGCTCTCATCGCTGCTGGCGTAAGCAACCAGCGACATGGCGCCTCCCGCGTTTGGGGCGCCCTTGCAGGCGGACGAGGCCTACTTGAGACCGGGGATGCCCGGAGGCCTAGAAGGCCCCGCCGCCCTGCGGGGCGGGGAACAGAAAAGTCCGCCTGCTCCGTACTCTAGGGCTAGCCCCGGCGGAAGCTCATGGCTACGGCTGATTTCCACCGAACAAGGCGTCCCTCTTCACTTAAGCTCCCAGTCCCGGGCAACTACACACAGCTAATGGCCGCCGAGTCACTCCGCCTCCTCCTGCCTCACCAATAGGAGAACTACAACTCCCAGAGAACACTTTGCACACAGCCCGATTCTTTGCCGCAGGAATCTCAGCGCAAGGCACGGCGGGAGTTGGAGTCCGAGGAAGGATTTAGAGGCGAGTTGAGAGAGACAGGAGAGAAACCCGCCTCTGACGCAGGGACACCTGGGGTGAGTAGTTTTTTTGGTCGCCTAACAATTCTGAGATGACTACAAGCCCCACCGGTCACTACGGTAGTCACCGAGACGGATAGGAGAGCATTTCGGTACTTGAAGTTCCCTAGGGTAGCCCCTTGAGCACTAAGATTTCTGGGAGATGTGGTGCTCTTAGAAACTGCAAGTGATGCCGGGAATGGAAGGGAGTCTGGGAAGCTGGCGGATTGGGGAAAATTGCTTAAGGGAAAAGGGATCTGCAAATGAACTGGTGAAGCTTCCTGGTCGGCTGGGGGTAGGAATAAGAATAAAACATCCCAAAAAGAGCAAGGCCCAAGGGACCCGTACGAAATTGGGCTGCAAGCCAGAAAGAAGCGAAGCTGCAGGCCTAATGATAAACTCTGTGCCAGGCGCGGTGGCTCACACCTGTAATCCCAGCACTCTGGGAAGCAGAGGCGGGCGGATCACTAGGTCAGGAGATCGAGACCATCCTGGCTAACACGATGAAACCTCGTCTCTACTAAAAATGCAAAAAATTAGCCTGGCGTGGTGGCACGCGCCTGTAGTCCCAGCTACTCGGGAGGCTGAGGCAGGAGAATCGCTTGAACCCGGAAGGCGGAGGTTGCAGTGAGCCAAGATCGCACCATTGTACTCCAGCCTGGGTAACAAAAGCGAACCAAAACGCTGTCTCAAAAATAACAAGCACCCGAGAGTTGAAATAAATGTGACAAAAGAGGGAGGAGGTGATCTCCCTCGCCAGGATCAGGGTGCACATCCAGGAACACATCTTACCCTAGAGCCTGGGACCTGGCCTCCCTCTGCAGCAACCAGTAAGACAGAAAGATGGACAAGGCCCTGGCAGCCCCCGCCAGGTACTTGAGATTAATCCTTTATGCTCAGTGGGGTAAAGGGCTACAGTTCTGAGGATTCACTTGAGTCTGTCCTCCCTGGCTGTGCCTTCCACCTATCCATTTGCATGAATGGCCTTTGCACTCCTTTACTTCTGTGAGTGCTGCCTCTTATAGCTTTGTGTGTGCCCTTGTTACATCCGTGTCTTAAATGGCCTTCATGTCCATCTATGTTTATCGGTGTCCTTTCCCAGCCCATGTACGTCTGCTTGTGATGATGTGCTGTGCGCTTGTTCTTCTCTGTCTGCCTGTAATTTTGTATCCTTTTCTTGTTTATCCATCTCTGCCCCTTCCAGTCTGCCTGTGACTGAGTGTCCTCTACTTGTCTGCCCTGTGTGTGTCCTTTACATGCTAATCCATTTCTATGTGGGCACCACCTCCCTGTTCCCAGAGTGCGGAAACTTCTATTGAGCGCAGCCAGAGAAAAGGCTGTTGAAGTTTTGAGGGGAGCCCGAAGAGAAAGTTGAAAGGATGAGGAAGAGGGACAATGGTGATGACAGCAATGAAGAGAGACAGCAAAAGGCCCAAGCTTGAATCCTCTATCAGACGGGCCTGATACGGGGCCCCTCCGCCCCAACCTGTCCAACCAGAGGCAAACTCATCCTGCCTTCTCCATGGAATTTCCTTAGAGCTATCTCCTCCCTGTTCTGGATGTCAGAGCATTTTTTTTGTGCACCTGTGTTCAAACTTTAATGTGCATAAGCATCACTAGGAAAGCTTCTGAAATGGCCCCTCGCAGTGGCTCCTGCCTGTAATGCCAGCACTTTGGGAAGCCGAGGTAGACGGATCCCCTGAGATCGGGAGTTCAAGACCAGCCTGACCAGTGTGGAGAAACTCCATCTCTACTAAAAATACAAAATTAGCTGAGTGTGGTGGCACATGCCTGTAATCCCAGCTACTTGGTTGGCTGAGGCAGGAGAATCACTTGAATCCGGGAGTCAGAGGTTGCGGTGAGCTGAGATCGCACCATTGCACTCCAGCCTTGGCAACAAGAGCAAAACTCCATCTCAAAAAAAAAAAAAAAAGAAAGAAAGCTTCTGAAAAATATAAATTCCTGAAATATAACTTTAGAGATTCCTATTCAATAGATGTGGGTGGGGCCTCGAAGCCTGGATCTGTAAGAAACTCCTCAGCTGGTTGCAAAGCAGGCACTGAGGACCACATTGAGAAACTAGACCATCAGGTCCTGCCTCACAGCTAGTATCCCTTGCACAATGCCGATTTCTAAAACCTGCTTTCAAATCTAGATTCCCCAACAGGACTTAGGGCGGTCACTTCTCTTCTCTGAGTCTCACTCTCCTCCTTTGCAAAATGGATAAACTGTTAGGGAGCCCTGTCCTACTTCTGTGGGGAATGCCTGGTATTAACACAGACTGAAATGATTTAAAACTAAGAGAAGTGA
This sequence comes from Sapajus apella, assembly GCF_009761245.1. Classification (NCBI taxonomy): domain Eukaryota; kingdom Metazoa; phylum Chordata; class Mammalia; order Primates; family Cebidae; genus Sapajus; species Sapajus apella. Next base: position 1,136,846 of record NW_022437059.1, on the reverse strand, counting down.
CTGTCCTTGTTATTTGTCAACACATCTTGCCACCTTGCAGGGAAACCTCTAAAGAACAGGGACCTGCCTTTGTTTAACAAATGTTTTCTCTTTTTTTCTTGTGGAAACAGAGTCTCGTTCTGTCACCTAGGCTGGAGTTCAGTAGCGCAATCTCAGCTCACCATGACCTCCGCCTCCCGGCTTCAAGCGATTCTCATGCCTCAGCCTCCCAAGTAGCTGGGATTACAGGCATACATCACCATGCCCAGATAATTTTTGTACTTTTTAGTAGAGACAGGGTTTCACCACATTGGCCAGGCTGTGTTTAACAAATGTTTTCTAATCAGGGGTCCCCTTACTGTGAAAATTCATGATTGGCGGGGCGAAGTGGCTCACGTCTGTAATCCCAGCACTTTGGGAGGCCAAGGCGGGCGGATCACGAGGTCAGGAGATAGAGACCAGCCTGGCCATGGTGAAACACCGTCTCTACTTTAAAAAAAAAAAAAAAAAAAAAAAAGCCAGGTATTGTGGCTCATTCCTGTAATCTCAGCACTTTGGAAGGCCGAGCCTGGCCAACATGGTGAAACCCCGTCTCTACTAAAAACAGAAATAAAAACAGCAATAGCTGGGCATGGTGGCGCACACCTGTAGTCCCAGCCACTCAGGAGGCTGAGACAGGAGAGTTGCTTGAACCCAGGAGGCGGAGATTGCAGTGGGCCAAGTTCACACCACTGCACTCCAGCTGGACAGCAGAGCTAGACTTCATTTCAAAAAACAAACAAAAAAGAAAATTAATGATTCACCTTATTGGGTATAAATCTTCAAAAAGTTGTTTTCAAGCAAGAAATTGATAATAGAAACTTCATGATAGTGAAGGAAAGGAGATTTATTTCTTATTATGTACGGTTTTATACCTTTAGAAATTTGTAACTGGGCAAGTCTAGGCGCCGAGGCTCACGCCTATAATCCCAGTAATTTGGAAGGCCGAGGCGGGCTGATCACCTGAAGTCAGGAGTTGGAGACCAGCCTGCCCAACATGCGAAACCCGTATCTACTAAAAATACAAAAAATTAGCCTGGCATGGTGTTGGGCGCCTGTAATCTCAGCTACTCAGGAGGCTGAGGCAGGAGGATCACTTGAGCCTGGGAAGTGGAGGCTGCAGTGAGCCAAGACTGCACCACTGCACTCCAGCCTGGGTGACAGAGCATAACCCTGTCTCCACAAATTAAAAAAATAGAAATTTGTAACTGGTATATCTATGTCCTTTTCAAAAGTAATCATTATAAAAGTTCTCTAGTGAAAGGGAATGAAATGAATAAACATATTTAATTTGTGTCCCTCCTAAAACCCTACTGAAACATCAGTCAAGAGATTTTTTTGAAAAGGCATTAAATATCATTTTGAAAAAAAAACCCCACAAAGATGGAGAGTTCAGAAGAGAAAACAACACAGTCACATTTTTGAAGGTGGGAAAGAGAAGCACCAGAGGTATGTTACTGGGCACATCTGAGAGAGCTTAGAACCGAGGTGGCCTTGGGGAATGTTGAGAATCAGTGTTTTGAGTCTGATACCAGGGATTCCCCCTACAAACTCCCAACCAGATCACCCTGATGTCAGGTTTTTACTACGACAAGCCCCAACCAGGCACCCATAGGTACAAAGTGGCTTTTCTAGCCCACTGCTCTTATACATGAGCAGGAACCAAAGGTTATATAGGTATATTGAGGAAAGCCTCTAACAGGAGTAACGGAGATAAAACAAATGGTTCAGGAGCAGTGGCTCACACCTGTAATTCCCAGCACTTTGAGAGGCCAAAGTGCACGGATCACTTGAGGTCAGGAGTTCAAGGCTAGCCTGACCAACATAGTGAAACCCCTGTCTCTACTAAAAATACAAAAATTAGCCCAGCATGGTGGCAGGTGCTTATAATCCCACTTACTAGGGAGCCTGAAGCAGGAGAATTGCTTGAACCTGGGAGGTGGATGTTGCAGTGAGCCAAGATTGTGCCACCGCAGTCCAGCCTGGGCAACTCAAAAAAATAAATAAGCATATAAGTGAAAGAAGAAGAAAACTTGTAAAACCTATCAATAATTTTCTCAGATAAAAAGAAAATATAGCCGGGCGTGGTGGCTCATACCTGTAATCCCAGCACTTTGGGAGGCCAAGGCAGGCGGATCACCTGAGGTCGAGAGTTGGAGACCAGCCTGGCCAACATGGCGAAACCCTGTCTCTACTAAAAAAAAAAAAAAAAAA
>NW_022437059.1:1131422-1134514 GCF_009761245.1 Sapajus apella | reverse complement strand
AAAAAATATATATATATATATATATATATGGAATAAGAAAAGAATGCCATAGAAGAAAACAGCATGCAGGCCGTGCTGAGTCTAGCTACTCAGGAGACTAAAGTTGGAGGATCTCTTGCGCCCAGGAGTGTGAGTCCAGCCTGGGCAACACAAGACTGTACTTCTAAAAATAATAAGAATAAAACGTATTTTTTTTTTGTTTTTCTAAATATGTTTTTAGTATTTGTCTATTTATTTATTTATTTTTTATAAAGACGGGTTTCACCATGTTGGTCAGGCTGATCTTGAACTCCTGACCTCAGGTGATCCACCCGCCTTGGCCTCCAACGTGCTTGGATTACAGGCGTGAGCCACCACACGCGGCCTATTTGTTTACTTACTTTGAGACAGAGTCTCACTCTGTCACCCAGGCTGGAGTGCAGTGGCAAGATCTCGGCTCACTGCAACCTCCGCCTCCCAGGTTCAAGCAATTCTCCTGCTTCAGCCTCCCCAGTAACTGGGATTACAGGCACCCACCACCATGCAGGGATAATTTTTGTATTTTTAGTAGAGATAGGGGTTTCACCATGTTGGGCAAGCTGGTCTCCAACTCCTGACCTCAGACGGTCCGCCCGCCTCATCTTCCCAAAGTGCTGGGATTACAGGCATGAGCCACAGCGCTCGGCCAAAAATAAAAATAGAAAGAAACATGCAGAACACAAAACAGCTCCTGGGAAATAAAAATGTAAGCGCATGAAGAAAATCTTCTTTAGAAGAGTTAGAAAACTGAAAATCAGAGAACCAGCCCAGAAAATCCAGTGTCTGAGAAATAAGAATTCCAGAAAAAGAGAACAGAAATAACAGAGAGGGGAGGAACTCATCAACAAAATAATCACAGAAGGCTGGGTGTGGCGGCTCACACCTGTAATCCCAGCACTTTAGGATGCTCAGGCGAGAGGATAATTTGAAGCCAGGAGTGCAAGACCAACTTGGGAAACACAGGTGATCCCACCTTGGCGGATCACCTGAGGTCAGGAGTTCAAGACCAGCCTGGCCAATATGGTGAAACCCATCTCTACTGAAAACACAAAAATTAGCTAGGCATGTGGCATGTGCCTGTAATCCCAGCTACTTGGAGGCTAAGGAAGGAGAATCACTTGAACCCACGAGGTGGAGGTTGCAGTGAGCCGAGATCGTGCCATTGCACTCCAGCCTGGGCAACAAAAGTGAAACTCCATCTCCGAAAAAAAAAATATATATATATATAGAGAGAGAGAGAGTGTGTATGTTCAATTTTAACTGTTTCTAATGTTATAAAAGGATATCAAGTTGTGATGACTTTCTTTTTTTTTTTTTACTTTTTAAAAACTCAGTATTCCTTAGATTTACCCACATTGAACATGTTTATTGTTTTCTTCTGTTTTTTTTTTTTTCTTCTGTTTTAATAATATTCCTTTTTACAGATGTACAATTTATCTGCCCACTCTCCTGTTCATGGGCATTTGAGTCGTTTCTAGGTTTTTTCTGTTAGGAGCAAACCTGCAGTGTTCTTTTTTCTTCTTTCTTTCTCTCTTCTCCATGTCTCCTCCATGATGTATGTATGCAGTTCTTTTAATTTATTTTTTAATTTTTAATTTTTTTAAAGACAGGGTTTCACCGTATTGGTCAGGCTGGTCTTGAACTCCCGACCTCAGGTGATCCGCCTGCCTTGGCCTCCAAAGTGCTTGTATTACAGGTGAGAGCCACCACGCCCGGCCTTTTTTTTTTTTTCTTTTTTTAAGAGACGGGGTCTCGCTATGTTACCCAGGCTGGAGTGCAGTGGCTATTCACAGGCGCGATCCCACTATTGATCAGCACAGGAGTTTTGACCTGCTCGATTTCCCACCTGGGCTGGTTCACCCCTCCTTAGGCAACTTGGTGATCCCCTGGTCCCAGTAGGTCACTATATTGATGCCAAACTTAGTGCAGACACCCGATTGGCATAGCGCACTACAGCCCAGAACTCCTGCCTCAAGCGATCCTTCCATCTCAGCCTCCCGAGTAGCTGGGACTACAGGCACATGCCACCGTGCCCAGCTGTATGCAGTTTCTCTTGCACACACATAGAGGACATGAAAGTTAGACCTGGCCAGACGTGATGGCTCACGTCTGTAATCCCAGCATTTTGGGAGGCCAAGGCAGGCAGATCACCTGAGGTCGGGAGTTCGAGACCAGCCTGACCAACATGGAGAAACCCTGTCTCTATTTAAAAAAAAAAAAAAAAAAAAAAAGTTAAAAAAAAGAAAATTAGACCTTACAACGTGTTGCCAAACTGATTTCCAAAGAAAAGTTTAAGTGATTCTGTCTATAACCTCCCCAACATCTGGTACTACCAGACTTGTTACTTTTTGCTGTTTGAATGAGTTCCATGGTTTCGTTTTATTTTTTGTTATTTATTTATTTATTTTTGAGACCGAGTTTGAGTATCCGGGATTACAGGCACACACTTCCACACCCAGCTAATTTTTGTATTTTTAGTAGAGACGGGGTTTCACTATGTTGGTCAGGATGGTCTCCATTTCCTGATCTCGTGATCCACCCGCCTCAGCCTCCCAAAGTGCTGGGATTACAGGCGTGAGCCACCAAGTTCAGCCACACCAGATAAATTTGTTTATTTTTAGTAGAGACAAGGTCTCGCTAAAGAGGCTACCCGCCTCTTGACCAGGCTCATCTTGAATCTTGAGCTCCAGCAATCCTGCCTGAGCAGGATTTCCCAGCCTATCTCAAGTGATTCTCCTGCCTGTCTCCCGAGTAGCTGGGACTACAGGTGTATGCCACTCTGCCCAGCTAAACTTTTTTTCAGTAGGGACAAGCTCTTGCTAAAGAGGCTACCAGCCTCTTGACCAGGCTCATCTTTAACTCCTGAGCTCAAGCAATCCTCCTGCCTCAGCCTCCCAAAGTGCTGGGATTATAGGATTACAGGCATGAGCCACCATGCCCGGCCTGTTTTTTTTCCTATATGAAACTGTTGTTCATGTAATTGTTTGTTTTCCTATTGTTTGTCCTTTTTTTTAATGATTTGTAAGAGCTTTTCTTTGTCTTAATATAATCATCCCCCCCCCGCCGACTTTTTT
>NW_022437059.1:1102883-1131322 GCF_009761245.1 Sapajus apella | reverse complement strand
CACCGCGCCTGGCCCCCCCCCCCCGACTTTTAACTCAGGATCTCACTCTGTCGTCCATGCTGGAGTGCAGTGGCACTATCTGGGCTCACTGGAGCTTCCACCTACCCAGCTCAAGCGATCCTCCCACCTCTGCCTCAGGAGTAGCTGGGACTACAGGCCCATTGCCACCACGCCCAGCTCATTTTTGTATTTTATTTTGTATTTTTATTTTTTGGAGACAGAGTCTCACTCTGTCGCCCAATCTGGAGTGCAGTGGCACAATCTTGGCTCACTGCAACCTCCGCCTCCCCGGTTCAAGGGATTCTCCTGCCTCAGCCTCCTGAGTAGCTGGGATTACAGGCACGCTCTACCACACCCGGCTAATTTTTATATTTTTAGTAGAGATGGGTTTCACCATGTTGGCCAAGCTGGTTTCAAACTCCTGACCTCAAGTGATCATCATGCCTCAGCCTCCCGAAGTGCTGGGATTACAGGCGTGAGCCACCGTGCCCAGCCTGTATTTTTTTGTAAAAACATTTTTGCCTTGTGACTCAGATCTTGAATTCCTGAGCTCAAGAGATCTGCCTGCCGCAGCCACTCAAAGTGCTGGGATTACAAGCATGTCCCACCTCGCCTGGCCTCTTGATATAATCTTATTTTGATTTCCATGTATACTTTGAATTTTAAAGATATCGCCAAAAAAAGAAAGCTAGGGAAAAAACGGGGGGAGAGGGCAGGGAAGGATGACATTTGGAGAAAAATAGAAGCTTACAAACTGGAATGATGAAGTCAGAGCAGGATCAGGGTGTGTCAGGGTGACTGACAGGCCCCAGGGCTGAAGAGCAAACGACTCAAGGATGAGCCTCTTTATCTTCCAGGCCAGCCACCTGTCATTGTCATCTTTAGAACTACTCCCAACCCCCGACACTCACCCAGGGCCTGGCACACACCTAACAATGCCCAAGGAATATATGTGAGAGTGAATAAATGAATGACTGGGTGAATGAGTGAAGTCCTGAGCCCGTAGACAATGTGGTGGCAGAAACAGCCTTTCAGTACCCACCCTGCCACCTGTCCGCTACAGAACCACAATCAGCCTCTACCACCGGGGCCAGAGCTGCCACCGGGCCAGAGCTGCCGCCCTGCCTGTGGGGAAGCTACCATTTCCCCCTTAGGGGGAGCGCTCGATCTTATTGGTCCAGAAAAGAGGACTTGGCCCCCCCTCACCCACACACCTTTCCTCCCTAGGCCTCTGTCTCCATTGTGTCAGCAGCAACACCCTTGTGGGAAAGGGCTGAAGAGTGTGGGCAGACATGCTCAGAGCCACAGCACATCTGTTGGCCTGACTCTGGCCCCAAAGCACATTACAGTACTTTACTCTCCAGGGACCAAGGGGAATCAGACACACCTGGCGTTGCGGTTGTACAGAATGGTGGGCTTCTCCTCCAGCCTGTGGCCCCCCTGTCTGTAGGCAGCAGTCACTTTCAGTACTGCTTGTCAGCAGACTTCTGCCAACAATATTACTATGAATGGCCTTCATCTTTTTCACTTTGCAAAGTGAAAAGAAAAATGGTGAGACCTCCTCACTCCTGAACAAAATGAAATGTGTACCAGCATTATGGACTACTGCATTGTTTGTGTTATCAAAACAAGCAATCAAAATGACCATCAACGGGACTGGTTGAATAATTTATAATAATTCCAGTACATAGCCGGGCGTGGTGGCTCAAGCCTGTAATCCCAGCACTTTGGGAGGCCGAGGCGGGTGGATCACTAGGTCAAGAGATCGAGACCATCCTGGTCAACATGGTGAAACCCCGTCTCTACTAAAAATACAAAAAATTAGCTGGGTGTGGTGGCGCGTGCCTGTAATCCCAGCGACTCAGGAGCCTGGGGCAGGAGAATTGCCTGAACCCGGGAGGCGGAGGTTGTGGTGAGCCGAGATGGTGCCATTGCACTCCAGCCTGGGTAACAAGAGCAAAACTCCGTCTCAAAAAAAAAAAAATAATAATAATTCCAGTACTGGGATGCCAGTAAAATAACACTTTATGATGCAGAAACATTATGAACTATTACCATTAAAATGAATGGGGTGCCTCTTCACGTACTAATACGGAGTCTCAAAATACATTCCTAAGTTAAAAAGAACAAAGTCTATATGATGTGTTACAATTTGTGTAAAGGAAATAGACATCTCTGCATTTGCCTAAACATTACAAAGAAAGAATATTACTGGAAGAATACACACAAAATTAGTAATATGTCTGCCCCTAAGGAGAAAACTGGGTTGTCAGAGAGAGGGGTAACATGGAGATGACTTTTCAGTAAATCACTCCCTTTACCTCCTAATGTTTGCATCATTGGCATGTATTACCTACACAAAACATTAAACTAAATTTTAAAGATGACATTCCGGAACTCAGGGAGATCTTCAGGTGCTTTGACCTCGTCCTGCTCTACTAAAGTTGAAGATATCTCCTTTGAGGGCCAAGTAGCCATTCATTGTCACAGCTTTTGGAAAAAGCTGAAAAAGAACCCAGGAATACAACTCCCCAGGAGCCTCCATAGTCCCTCCCCCATGCAGGTACATCTGTCACTCAGCAAGGGCCACTGCTGTCTTCCCTCTCCTCGCTTAGCAACTTCAGGCCCTTCCACCTCTGTGCTGCTGCCAGATAAAGCTTCTAGGAGCTCACCTCTGCTCATGTCTTTCTCCTGGCCAAATCCTTTTATGGCAATTAAATCTAATTCTGGGGTGTCTGACCCAGGTGGCATGCAATTTTTTTTTTTTTCATTTTTTTTGAGACGGAGTCTCTCTCTATCGCCCAGGCTGGAGTGCAGTGGAGCAATCTCAGCTCAACTGTGATCTCCACCTCCTGGGTTCAAGCGACTCTTCTACCTCAGCCTCCAGAGTAGCTGGGATTACAGGTGCCTGCCACCACGCCTGGCTAATTTTTGTATTTTTAGTAGACATGGAGTTTCACCATGTTGGCCAGGCTGGTCTCGAACTCCTGGTCTCAAGTGATCCACCCGCCTCGACCTCCCAAAGTGCTGGGATTACAGGCGAAAGCCACTGTGCCCGGCCTTTAATTTAAATTTAAGTGAAGACCAGGCACAGTGGCTCACACTTGTAATCCCAACACTTTGGGAAGCCGAGGCAGGTGGATCACCTGAGATCAGGAGTTCAAGACCAGCCTGACCAACATGGTGAAACCCTACCTCTACTAAAAGTACAAAAAATTAGCCAGGTGTGATGGCAGGCGCCTGTAATCCCAGCTACTCAGGAGGCTGAGGCAGGAGAATCACTTGAACCCGGGAGGTGGAAGGTGCAGTGAGCCAAGATTGTGACATTGCGCTGCAGCCTGGACAACAAGAGCAAAATGCCATCTCAAAAAATAAATAAACAAATAAATTTAAATGTCCACACATGTTGGCCAGTAGAGCCTTAGAGAGTAAGAATGTTCCCTTTTTGAAAAACACAGAACCAAGCTGGGTGCGGTGCCTCATGCCTGTAATCACAGCACTTTGGGAGGCTGAGGGAGGTGGATCACCTGAAGTCAGGATTTTGAGACCAGCCTGGCCAACATGGCAAAACTCTATCTCTACTAAAAATACAAAAATTAGCTGGGTGTGATGGCACACACCTGTAATCCCAGCTATTCAAGAGGCTGAGGTGGGAGAATCTCTTGAACCTGGGAGGTGGAAGTTTCAGTGAGCCGAGACTGTGTCACTTCACTCTGGCCTGAGCAATAGAGGGAGACTCCACCTCAAAAAAAAAAAAAAGAAAGGACTGTCTTTCTAAAAAAACAACTTTTTAGTTATGTTGTATCTATATACAGAGCAGTTAGAAAACATAGGCATTTTTTTTTTATTTTTTATTTTTTTTATTAAATTTTTTTTTTTTTTTTTTTTTTTTTTTGAGACGGAGTTTCACTCATGTTATCCAGGCTGGAGTGCAATGGCGCAATCTCGGCTCACCACAACCTCCGCCTCCCGGGTTCAGGCAATTCTCCTGCCCCAGCCTCCTGAGTCACTGGGATTACAGGCACGCACCACCGTGCCCAGCTAATTTTTTGTATTTTTAGTAGAGACGGGGTTTCACCATGTTGACCAGGATGGTCTCGATCTCTTGACCTGGTGATCCACCCGCCTCGGCCTCCCAAAGTGCTGGGATTACAGGCTTGAGCCACCGCGCCCGGCCAAAAACATAGGCATTTTAAAGAAAAATAACAGCCAAGCATTGTGGCTCACAGCTGTAATCCCAGTGCTTTGGGAGGCCAAGATGGGCGGATCACGTGAGGTCAGGAGTTTGAGACCAGCCTGACCCACATGGCAAAACCCTGTCTCTACTAAAAATACAAAAATTAGCCCGGAGCAGTGGCAGGTGCCTGTAGTCCCAGCTACTCGGGAGGCTTGAGGCAGGAGAATCGCTTGAACCCAGGAGGCGGAGGTTGCAGTGATGCAAGATCGAGCCATTGCACTCCAGCCTGGGTGACAGAGAGATGCTCCGAATCAAAAAAAAGACGGAAAGAAAGAAAGAAAGGAAAATAGCTAATACTACAACACTAACAGCTAATAGCTAACACATGGTAACAAATAGAACCTACCACGTGCCAGGCTCTGCTCCAAGCATTTTACATATATCATATATATTAATTGATTTATCAACATCCCCTTTTACAGATGAGAAAACTGAGAAACAGAAAGGTTGAGTAATTTGCTGCTGGTCACACAGTTGGCAAGCGGTATAGCTGAGATTCAAACCCAAGTAAGCTGACTCCCAACCCCATCCTAACCACCCTCACCCACTGTGGCATTGCCAGCTTCGTCAGGGCATAATGCCAGTACCTCAGGAGCTTACTTCGAAGGAATCCATTTTTTTTTCAAACCAAATATTACACAAAATCTAATATAACAATAAATACAGCCAGGCATGGTGGCTTATGCCTGTAATCCCAGCACTTTAGGAGGCCAAGGCAGGCAGATCGCAAGATCAGGAGTTCAAGACCAGCCTGGCCAACATGGTGAAACCCTGTCTCTACTAAAAATACAAAAATTAGCTGGGCGTGGTAGAGCGTGCCTGTAATCCCAGCTACTCGGGAGGCTGAGACAGGAGAATCACTTGAACCCGGGAGGCGGAGGCTGCAGTGAGCTGAGATTGGGCCACTGCACTCTAGTCTTGGTGCCAAAGCAAGACTCCATCTCAAATAGGTAAATAAATAAAGTGATAACCAATTTTATTAAGCACTTTTTTTTTTGAGACGGAGTTTTGCTCTTGTTGTCCAGGCTGAAGTGCAATGGTGTGATCTTAGCACACTGCAGCCTCCGCCTCCTGGGTTCAAGCAATTGTCCTGCCTCAGTCTCCTGAGTAGCTGGGATTACAGGAGCCTGCCACCACGCCCAGCTAATTTTTTGTACCTTTAGTAGAAACAGGGTTTCATCAAGTTGGCCAGGCTGGTCTCGAACTCCCTCAGGTGATCTACCCACCTCAGCCTCTCAAAGTGCTAGGATTACAGGCGTCAGCCACCGCACCCAGCCTTACTAAGCACTGGCTCTGTGCAAAGAGCTTTTTTTTTTTTAGAGATGAGGTTTCTCCATGTTGGTCAGGCTGTTCTCGAACTCCCTACTTCAGGTGATCCGCTCACCTCAGCCTCCCAAAGTGCTGGGATTACAGGCATGAGCCACTGCGCCCGGCTGTGCAAAGAAGTTTATTGATTGGTTGATTGATTGATTGATTGAGACCAAATCCCACTCTGTCATCCAGGCTGGAGTGCAGTGGCATGATCTCAGCTCACTACAACCTCCGTCTTGTGGGTTCAAGTGATTCTCCCACCTCAGCCTCCTGAATATCTGGAATTACAGGTGCCTGCCACCATGCCCAGCTAAGTTTTATATTTTTAGTAGAGACGGGTTTGCCATGTTGGCCAGGCTGGTCTTGAACCCCTGTCCTCAAGTGATCTGCCCACCTCGGCCTCCCATAGTGCTGGGATTACAAGCTTGAGCCACCTTGCCCCAAATAACTTTTTTTTTTTTTTTTTTGCGATGGAGTCTCACTCTGTCGTGAGGCTGGAGTGCAGTGGCCCAATCTCATGTCACTGCAACCTCCACCTCTCCGGTTCAAGCAATTCTCCTGCCTCAGCCTCCTGAGTAGGTGGTACTACAGGTGCCCGCCACCATGCCCAGCTAATTTTTGTATTTTTAGTAGAGATGGGTTTTCACTATGTTGGCCAGGATGGTCTTGATCTCTTGACCTCGTGATCCACCTGTCCTGGCCCCCAAAATGTTGGAATTACAGGCGTGAGCCACCTGGCCCAGCCAAGAACTATAACGCATTAATTCAATCCTAATCACAACCCCGTTTTCTGGACATGTAACTGAGGCTCAGGGCAGTTAGGTGTCTTTCCTAAAGTTACACACAAAGTGTCTGTGGTGGAGCCAGTACTCAGACCCTGTTATCTCTACAGGCTATACTCTCAACCACTCTGACTCCACATAGAATGCACAAAAGCAGGGCTGCTGTGGTATTTTGGGTGGCATGGATGGGAATAGGCAATGGAGGCACAGTTTTCAAAGCTCCTGGTCTAATCTAACCATTCCTCTCTCCTCCATTTTACAGAGGGTGTAACTTGAGCAGAGAAGTTGTGAGGTGAGTAGTTCACACAGTGCCGAGGGCCAAGCCCCTCGAATCTGTTGGGAGTAAAAGGAAAGGAAGTGGACATTTCCTTTGAACCTAATAATGAGCAGGTGAGGGCTGGACACGGTGGCTCACACCTGTAATCCCAGCACTTTGGGAGGCTGAGGCAGGCGGATCACCCCAGGTCGGGAGTTCAAGATCGGCCTGACCAACATGGAGAAACCCTGTCTCTACTAAAAATACAAAAGTTAGCTGGGCATGGGGCGCATGCCTGTAATCCCAGCTACTTGGGAGGCTGAGGCTGGATAATCGTTTGAACCCAGGAGGCGGAGGTTGCAGTGAGCCGAAATTGTGCCATTGCACTCGAGCCTGGACAACAAGAGCGAAACTCCATCTCAAAATAATAATAATCATAATAATAATAAGCAGGTGAAGTTTTGTATTCTCATTTTTCACAATGGAAGAAAATTTTGTTTAGAAATTCTAGTCGGGCGCGGTGGCTCACGCCTGTAATCCCAGCACTTTGGGAGGCTGAGGCGGGTGGATCATGAGATCAAGAGATTGAGACCATCCTGGTCAACATGGTGAAACCCTGTCTCTACTAAAACAAAAAATTAGCTGGGCATGGTGGCGCACGCCTGTAATCCCAGCTATTCAGGAGGCTGAGGCAGGAGAATTGCCTGAACTCAGGAGGCAGAGGTTGCGGTGAGCCAAGATCGCGCCATTGCACTCCAGCCTGGATAACAAGAGCGAAACTCCGTCTCAAAAAAAAAAAAAAAAAAAGAAAAAGAAATTCTAGTTAAGTCAGGCCAGGCGTGGTGGCTCTCGCCTGTAATCCAAGCACTTTGGAGGCCAAGGCGGGCGGATCACCTGAGGTCGGGAGTTCAAGACCAGCCTGACCAACATGGTGAAACCTTGTCTCTACTAAAAATACAAAAAATCACGGGCGTGGTGGCATGCGCCTGTAGTCCCAGCTACTTGGGAGGCTGAGGCAGGAGAATTGTTTGAACCCAGGGGGCGAAGGCTGTGGAGGATGGAGGCTGCAGTGAGCCCAGATCATGCCACTGCATTCCAGCCTGGCGACAGGGCAAGACTCCGTCTCAAAAAAAAAAAAAAAAAAAAAAAAAAAGATTCCCAGGTGATTTGCTTGCACATTAAAATCTGCAAAGCACTAAGTTAGATGTGAATCCCAGGGGAAACAGGCTTATGCCTGCCTGTGTAACTGACCCTCTACGGCTCTTGGCTTAGTTGTTAAGGGCAGCTGTGAGTTGGTTGATGATGTTATTATAAAGAGAACTTAGATATTAAATTGCAACCAAGGCCTGGGAGATTACTGCAACAAAGGGAACCCAGGTTGTATTATTGCAAACAGCATCTGCACAGTGGACTGAATGAGAGGCCCAAGGGATTTTGTTGCAACAAGAATTTAGAAGCCTACTGCCTCCTCGAAACTGGCTATTATGATGCAACAAAGTGGAGAAATGGGAAGGGCTTTTGCTTTTCACTAAATTGAGTGTATTAAATTGGAAAACAGTTTTCGTTTAGTTTTGTTTTTGAGACGCAGTCTTGCTTTGTCATCCAGCCTGGAGTGCAGTGGCACGATCTCTGCTCACTGCAACTTCTGCCTTCCGGGTTCAAGTGATTCTCCTGCCTCAGCCTCTTGAGTAGCTGGGATTACAGGCTTGTGCCACCATGCCCAGCTGAATAGCCAAGACCGAGCTCAGTGGTTCACACCTGTAATCCTGGCACTTTGGTTGGCCAAGGCGGGTGAATCACCAGGTCAGGAGTTCGAGACCAGCCTGACCAACATGGTGAAACCCCATCTCTACTAAAAATACAAAAATTAGCCAGGTGTGGTGACACATGCCTGTAATCCACCTACTCAGGAGGCTGAGGCAGGAGAATCACTTGAACTCGGGAGGCGGAGGTTGCAGTGAGCCAAGATTGCTCCACTGCATTCCAGCCTGGGCGACAGAGTGAGACTCAGTCTCAAAAAAAAAATGTTGCACTGAAACTGTGCATATTTATAATAATGACCCCAACAGTTAATGGAAACCTGTTCTGATGCTGGACTTATTCTTGAAACATCTTCAAGAACTTGTGACAGGACTCTCTCCTAACAAAGAAAAAGATTAGTCTGATAGAATCTGAACTATTACACTGACGGCGTTTCAAAATGGAATGCATTGTAAATACCAACTAGAACGTAGTTGCTCTGTTGCAACAAGTTTGAATTTGCCATGGAAACAAATCGACAAGCTTGTGGCTGAGGGCCTGCGTGGCTGTTTTCTTGCAACAGGACCTTCCAGAATGCCCCACTGTGCCAGCAGCCTGGTGAGCCTGTGGAGAGACCAGAGGGATTCTTATCACAAGGGGAACTATGGTGAGAGGCCACACTGTTATAAAGACAAAAGTCGGCCGGGCGCGGTGGCTCAAGCCTGTAATCCCAGCACTTTGGGAGGCCGAGGCGGGTGAATCACGAGGTCAAGAGATCGAGACCATCCTGATCAACATGGTGAAACCCCGTCTCTACTAAAAATACAAAAAATCAGCTGGGCATGGTGGCGCGTGCCTGTAATCCCAACTACTCAGGAGACTGAGGCAGGAGAATTGCCTGAACCCAGGAGGTGGAGGTTGCGGTGAGCCGAGATCGCGCCATTGCACTCCAGCCTGGGTAACAAGAGCGAAACTCCGTCTCAAAAAAAATAAAAATAAAAAAATAAAATAAAGGCAAAAGTCGTGAAACGTATTTCCATGGGCATAAGGACAGCCAAGTGTCATGCAGGACTTTGAGAACAACTGCAGGCATCCCCTAACGACAAGCTGCCATTCTGTGCCTCTGATGTTAGTTACCAGGGCAGTCAGGTTATCCCATCTTAGAGTAGGGGAGACAGGCTCAAAGAAGTTCAGGAGGGTGTCCAAGTTCTCAGGACTGGGGAACAGCAGGCTATGATGTGAATTTGGGCCTTTTGGCTTCATCCTGCACTTCCTTGCAGGGAGACTTTGCAAATGCTTTGAAATGGGATCAGGAAACACGTGGGAAGAAAACATGCCTATTTTACCTCTTCAAACCTAGTATATTTTGTTCCAAAATTTTAAGGACATGTATATGCTGTAACATAAGATCCAAATATCTTATTTCTAAGGGAACATAGGTGTCTGGAATGTGGGCAAATACAGTGACAGCAAATCAAAGATGTAATTACAATAAAATCTTTTTTTTTTTTTTTTTGAGATGGAGTCTTGCTCAGTCACCAGGCTAGAGTGCAGTGGCGTGATCGCCGCTCACTGCAACCTCTGCCTCGCCTCCCGGGTCCAAGCGATTCCCCTTCCTCAGTTTCCGGAGTAGCTGGAACTACAGGCGCCTGCCACCACCCCTGGCTAGTTTTTTGTGTTTTAATAGAGACAGGGTTTCACCATGTTGGCCAGGCTGGTCTTGAACTCCTGACCTCGTGATCCGCCCACCTCAGCCTCCCAAAGTGCCCTGGGATTACAGGCGTGAGCCACGGCGCCTGGCCAAAATCCTACAAATTCTTTAACGCCCAGTTCAGTCACCACCGTTGTGAAGCCTTCCCAGACCCCTCTCCCCACCTCCTAAAAGAGGTGGCACCTGGCCCCTCAGTCTTCACAGCTGACTGAAGGGTTTGGATTTATTGGCATTCTACTGTAACCCACTAGAACAGAGCTCATCTTTGCGGGGTTAGCTAGCCGTGGAGTCCAAGTCTCTTTGGCAAGACAGTAGCTAGAGAAACAAGATCGTCTGAGTAGTGTTTGAGAGGGAGGGAAGGAAAAAACAAAACAAACAAAAACAAATAAAGGAACAAGATCGAATGCACCCAAAAGGTGGCCAATTTGTGCCTCAACTCTTTGGCCATCTCCTGGCTACGAAACTCAAGCCTTTCCTCCTTAGCAAAGGCAGACGTAGGGCTCAAATCCCCGACGTTTCCGGGGCCACCCCACATACGGTAAGCACGGAGAGGTCCAGGGAGGACCCCAGAGCGCGGAGCGGCACGGTGTTCCTTCCTCTCGCCCTGGACACCTAGCACACTGCCAAGAATCCCGGGTGCCCAGTAAATATTCGTGGAGCGAGATGGAGCAGAGGGCAGGCGGACACCGCGTATAGACGTACACACTTAACTGCGCTGGGGCAGCTGTGGTGAGCGCCCAGCGGAGTCGGGGGAGGGGCGGGGGCCGCTCCGTCCAGCCGGGCGCCAGCTCCTCCCGGGCAGGCGGGCACCCACCGACAGCGGGCACACAAAGCCTGCTCGGCGTGCTCGGCGATCGGCTCCTTACGCCTGTGCTGCCACGCGCCGCCAGGCGGCTCCAGGTTGGGCGCTGGGCCGTGGCAAGCCCTGGGCGTCAAGAAGCTGCACGCATCAAACTGCCGCGGGAGGGAGCGCGAGGCGCGGGCGGGGGGGGAGAGGAGGAGGAGTGGGCCCGGGAGGAGGGAGGAGAAGGAGGAGTGGGGACCGGGCGGGGGGTGGAGGAAGAGGCCTCGCGCAGAGGAGGGAGCAATTGAATTTCAAACACAAACAACTGCACGAGCGCGCACCCACCGGGCCGGAGCTTTGCCCCGATCCGCGCCCGCCCCGTCCGTGCGGCGCGCGGGCGGAGACGCCGTGGCCGCGCCGGAGCTCGGGCCGGGGGCCACCATCGAGGCGGGGGCCGCGCGAGGGCCGAAGCGGAGCGGCGCAGCCACCGCCGCACGCGCAAACTTGGGCTCGCGCTTCCCGGCCCGGCGCGGAGCCCGGGGCGCCCGGAGCCCCGCCATGTCGCGATCCAACCGGCAGAAGGAGTACAAATGCGGGGACCTGGTGTTCGCCAAGATGAAGGGTTACCCACACTGGCCGGCCCGGGTGAGCAGCGCGGCCCGCAGCCCCCTAACCCCCGCGGGCTTGGGTTGCATAACACCGGGAAGGGCACGAGCGCTCCGCGCGGAGCGGGCAGAGGTGGGGGCAGGGGGCTCGTGGGTCTCTGACTCTTTCCCAGTCGCTTCCAAGCCCACCCGCTGGTTATATAATGGTGGAGGCGGACGGGGGTGGGGGTAGGCACCTGGCGGGCACGGCGTCCGCGCGTAGAGGCGTGTGCGCGGCATGGGGATCCGAGGGCGCGGGTCACTTCCCGGCCTCAGGCTCCGCGTGCTCAGTTCCGCCCCCAGCCCCCATACTCCCAGAGGTTTCGAGCGCGAAGTCTGGCTTTGGGCCAGTCATGTTATTCCTTCCCCCGACCCCAGGCGCTGCCGCCACCCTCTTAAAACCCCCTTAGAGATCCCCAGTTTCTTCGTTGATCGTCGTTCCTAGTTCAAACTCTTCTGTTCCTGGATAAATTGTTTAGAAGTATCCCAACCCGGAGAGGGCTAGATGGAGGCGAGGCGGAGTTCGCTTCTAGGAAACTTTGGTTTGGGGCATCTTTAAGAGGTCTAAAGTTGGGAAGGTCGAAGGATCGTTGACGGCGGCGTAAGAGGGGATCTACCTGGCTTGGAATTATCCGTCAGAACCCATCAGCCCTCAGCTCCACAGAAACATTCTTCCATATGCTGCCAACTCAAATTTGGGATTGAGGTGGCAGGCTCCCTTGTGGTATTAGGAAGTCCAGTCCAGACTGCCTTTTAGTAGGGACTGGGGGAGCCCCAGTTCCTTCCCCCGCTCAGATGTGAAGATCTGTCGCCAGAACGGCCCCAGTCTCTGCCATGTGGTTGATTCAGCCTGCCAGTATAAGCTCCCCCACAACCCCAGCACCTGGCCAGGTGGGAGGGTGGGGCGCCACAGCCAAGCCTGGTGTGCTCATCATGTTTTCCCTAAGGACTGAGACAGGTTAAGTAAGGAGGATGGGAGGTTGCCAGTTGCTGGAGGAAAGCGGGGTGGGCAATGCATTTGGCAACTTAAAGTTGGTGTAGAGGGGCCTTTGGTTTTAGGTGAGGGCATGACTCCGTCCCTAGAGTGTAGGACTCCTGTAGAGTGAAATCCAAGGGCAGAGAGACTACCGTATGGATTTCGGGTGCTCTTCTCAGGGTGTCTGTCTCTCTGGCCCAGGCACTGTTCTGAGCTTAGGAAACTGTCCCAGGCACATTCAGGGTATCAGGCCAACTTTGGGGCCACTCTGAGAAAACTCAGAGACCCTTCCTCGCTCTGTACCCACTCCTCAGGAGGGTGCTTGATCCCATGTGTCTTGAGCTCCCGGTTCCCTGAAACTTTCAGATGGAGCAAATGAGGACCGGCCTCTGTTAATGGGAGTGAAATACAGAGAGAAGCAGGACTCTCCCAGCTTCCAAGGTCTCCTGAGGGGCTGGGGAAGGGGGCCAGTATGAGGAAGCAGCCACAGAGAGCCTTCTGTGTGCACGTATGTGTGTGGCCTGCGAACACTCGTGTACTTTACCCTGCACCCTTTGACCCAACTGGCTTCTTGGCCCAGATGCCAAGGTCCTGGTGGGCAGGGCAAGGACTGAACCCTTGTCTCTACTGTTCCTACCTCTTGAGGGTGGGACAAAGTCCAGAGGCTGGAATAAGCCCTGGGGAGGGGTATTAGCTGGAATATGTGTTGCAGGGAACCCCTTGTGCATCCCATAAGATAGAAATGGGGTAGGGACACAGAAGGACCCACACTGGCCCCTGTGAGAAAGACCTCAAGTGTCTGGTGGCCTTTAGAGTAAGGGCAGTGCCTGGGACTAGGGATGCCATCCATTTCCTCTCCACTTTGGGCCTCCAGGACAGAAGGGAAGGACACGGGAGGCAGCGTTTCTTCCTCTGTTGAGGCCTGGACCTTTCAGATAAAGTTAGAACTGGGGTAGGGAGATCAGACTGGATCTCAAAGAGATAGGGCCTCACAGTTTGCCTGCCTCTGGCTTCTGATGGTGATACTTGTGGGGATGGCTACACCCAAGGCTGTTACCTCCCAGACACAGTCCCCTTGTACTCCAAAAGAACAGACACATCTGAGTCTCCTCACCATTCCTTGGACCCTTTCTTAGTCCCTAGAGTGGCAGAGCCTGAGGGGCCCTACTTAAGATGGATGAGAAATAAGAGGGAACCTCATTGACTCCCCCATCTCGTAGGCCAGATCTTCAGCCATAAAGATCCCATGTGGATCTTTCCTTCCTCAGTCCCTGCTGCTGGGGAGGATGGGTGATTCTGGGTGAGACTAGAAGGGCCCAGTGCTTGAGAGCCCAGCCAGAGAGACCACGTGATAGGCAGGACCTGCCTGGAAGGATGATGTGACTCCATCTTAACCTTCTCCTTTCCCTCTTCCTTCTGCCTAACTTCCTGGGGGATCTCCAAGTACTTAACGATTAACCTCCAAGACTTCAGGGATTTCTCCCCCATCCCTTCCTCCATTTGCTGCTTCCTGTTTCACAATCCCAGAAAACCTGGGCAGCCAGGACCCCACCCGTCTTTCCTCCCGGTGCCCCTTCCCCCTGCACCTTCTCTTTTCTGCCTCTTGGGCTTGCCACACTTTCCTGGCCCCAACTGTCTCCTGCCCCAGATTTTCCGGTTCCTGGGTCAGGTTGGGCCTCAGCCCTGGGTGTGGTGGTCAGAACCCTGGCTGGCAGCCAGTGTGTGCTGCTGCCTTCCTAAATGCTGGGTCTAAAGTCAGACTAAAGTCTGAGGCTGGGGGAGAGCTGTGCAGTTCTCTTTCCCCAGTCAACCTGAAAACTAAAGATGCCTCTTTGGACCTCAGAGGGTGTCTGTGGCTTGGGAGGCTGAGATTTCATGGGCTTAGGCCTGTCTGATGGAATCAGACAAATGCAAGGCCTGAGAAGTAACTTGCCTGAATCTGGAATGGCTAAGAGGTAGCAGAGTCCCCCTACTGCTGGTTAGTGGAGGGGGTACAGTGGGGTCCCCTGCACTATTTGGCTCCACCCTGACCCCGTTAGCCTTGAATCACTTGTTCTGAGTCACAGCCTGGGTATAAAGGCACTGCCTGGAAGACAGATGTCTGTATTGGGGTACAGGGTTCCCCTGAGACTTCATATCCTCTATGTCTAGGAAGATCCGCCCTCCACTTCCAAATGTAAGAAAGGACATTTCCTTTGTAGCTTGAGGGCTGGAGGTGCCACTGTAGAAGAGATTTCTCCCCCTTTTTTTTTTTTTAAATGGAGTTTCGCTCTTGTTACCCAGGCTGGAGCGAAATGGTGCGATCTCGGCTCACCGCAACCTCCACCTCCTGGGTTCAGGCAATTCTCCTGCCTTAGCCTCCTGAGTAGCTGGAATTACAGGCATGCGCCACCACGCCCAGCTGATTTTTTGTATTTTTAGTAGAGATGGGGGTTTCACCATGTTGACCAGGATGGTCTCGATCTCTTGACCTCGTGATCCACCCACCTCGGCCTCCCAAAGTGCTGGGATTACAGGCGTGAGCCACCGCGCCTGGCGGGATTTCTCCCCTTTTGGGTGAAGGGTTAGGAATTCCATTAAGTGAAAAGAGTATACTTCCCCCGGCCCTTCCCCTACAGGTGCAGACACTCTAGGTGAGAGAGCCAGGTGGTATGACGCTTTGTGGGGAGGTGCCTATCTGCTTAGGCTCCTGTCTTCCTCTCTCTTCCCTCTAGATCCATCCTTTCTGTAGCTAGAAGTCAGCAGGGCTGGCATATCTGGTGTGCCTCATGCTATTTTTAATCCCATTCGTTCTTTTGTTTCTCCCCCACCCCTGGGGCTGGGCAGCTGGTGGCCTCCTGGGTCCCCTGCCACACCATTTAGCAATCTGTCTCTGAGTTTGCTTTCCTTGGGAAGCTTGGATGGCATGAGACCATGACCAGGTAGCTGTTTTGCAGTCTGTGCTTCTGCAAAGAACCTCAGTTCTCCTTATTTCTGACCCTTCACCCAATCCTCCCCTCTTTTACTGAGCCGCAGTTTCTCCTCTTCTGTCACACATTTACTGTGGGCAGCTTAAAGACCTGGCTCAGGTGTGGGTCCTGAAAATGCAGAGCTCTAAGTCCCCTGCTGCACTCCCAGCCTTAGACCCTCAATCCCCACCCCCACCCCTGGTTCTGGGTGTACACAGATCCGTAGGAGAAAGGTCTAGGGAAGGCGTTCGCTGTTATCGTCCTGTGCCTGTCTCCTGGGATCTCCAAGCCCTGGGGGCACTCGTTTTGTTTTCTGCTTCCCCCTCTTAAGAGGAGGGTGGCTAGCTGGTAACAGGATCCAGGTATCCTGGCTGAGGACTGGCCCCTCCACCCCTGCCCCAGGTCCGGCTTCCTGAAAAGGACGCCCCCCCTCCTCCCCGCACCCCCTGTAGTGGTAATCCAGCCCTAGCTGTGGTTTCCAGCACGGCCGGGGACCCAGGTGCCAGACTTCAGGCTTGGGGGTGGGGTGTGTGTTAGTGTCCCCTCCTCCCCAATCCGGAGAGAGGGCCTGGGGGGGGAGGGGCGGTCACATTCCTGGTTGCTGAGTGGCCCTGGGGGCGGGGTTGGGTTGTCATGGCGATGGGGATCATGTTTGTGGGGGGAACTGCGTGCCTTTCCACCCCCTGCTCTCACATCCGACGTCTCCTGGTGGTGGCAAGGGCCCAGTTTGTGCTGGGCCTTCCTGGGGGGAAGGGCTGGACCTCTGTCCCCAGAGGCCACGGGGCAAACGGGGAGGTGCCCAAAAGCCTGAAGATTCCAAGTCTGGAGCAAGATGCCCCTCAGATTCATGCCCAGGGCCCCACCCCCTCTCCTAGGTGTGTCTCAGCGCGTTCCCATCCACCCAGCCTCCCTGTCTCCCCAGGCCCCCAGCTGGGCCCTCTGTCCCTGTCTCTGTGATAATCACCGCCTTGGCCTTTCTGTCTCCTGTCTGCGCCTGGGGCCCCAGTCATCATGGCCACCTGGCCTCTGTCCGGCGGGAAGCCCGGCTGCTGGGGTTGCTGCAAGTGCTGCTGGGAGTTGTAGTCTCCACCCACCCCACCCCCACAGCTCAGCTTCGTCTGGGCTTCCAGGCCTGATCTGGGAAAGGCTGGCAAGGACTCTGCCTCGGGATTCCCTGACCTCAGACCTCTGCACCTCTCATCTTCAGCACAGCGCTCCTCACCACGGGCACACGTGGGGCAGGGGATATAGTCAGGTGATCTGAGTCTGATACCTGGCCCTCAACAACTTGCTGTGTTATTTTGGGCAAATCACTTGCTTTCTGGGCTCAGTTTCCTCATCTGTAAAATGAGAGTTTGACTATGTGCCTTTCAGAGATCCCTAGAAGACTTTTAGGGGATGTTGGATAGGCAGCCCTTTGACCTTAGCCCTACACTTCAGCCAGAGCAGCTTCCTTTTATCTATTTTGTAAATTAATTCAGTAAATCATTGTATACCTACTGTGTGCTAAGCACTGTGCTGCAGATAAAAGTAGAGCTGGTCTCTGACGTTGGCTGGTCTAGTCCAGGATAGTGCACATAGATGTTAATCAAATAATAATATGGATCAGTGTAAAAGAACTGGGAAAGCACTGTAAACAGGATGTGTTAGGAAAGAGTTTTACCTAGGGAGTCAGTCAGACCAGGAGAGGTGGGCAAGCTTTCCAGAGGAGGTAATGGCAGAGCTGAGGCTGGAAGGATGATCAGGAGTGAGTAAGATTAGAGACTGCAAGAACCATGGTCAGAGCAGAAAGGACAGTGTGCTGGGAGAGGCTGATGAAAGCAGACGTGTAGGATGTACCCCGTGCCAAGTTATGGTCATTTCATCCTCACAGCCCTAGAGCGTAAGTGCTATGACTGTCTCCCTTTTACAGATGAGGAAACTGAGGCAGAGAGAGGTTCACTAAGTTGCCCAAAGTCATACAAGTGGGTGCAGAGTTGGGATTCAGATCTTGCCATTGTGGAGAAGAGGTGAACAAGTGGGCCCTAGAGTCCTGGAAAGGTCTTGTAGTAGGATTTTGAAGCAAGGGGAGGAAGTGCTTGGACCAGCATTCCCAAAGGCCCACTCTGGCTGTGCTGTGGAGAATGGATTGTTGGTGGGGGCAAGAATGGAGATCGTGAGAAGAGGTGGTGGTTTGGTTTTGTTTTGTTTGAGACGGAGCCTTGTTCTGTTGTCCAGGCTGGAGTGCAGTGGTGCGATCTCGGCTCACTGCAACCTCTGCCTCCCAGGTTCAAGCGATTCTCCTGCCACAGCCTCCCAAGAGGCTGGGACTATAGGAATGCGCCACCCAGCTAATTTGTGTATTTTTAGTAGAGGCAGCGTTTCACCATGTTGGCCAGGCTGGTCTCAAACTCCTGACCTTGTGATCCGCCTGCCTCGGCCTCCCAAAGGGCTGGAATTACAGGCGTGAGCTGCCACGAGCAGCCTGAGGCAGTGGTTTTCGTCCAGGCAAGAGATGACAGTAGTTGGGCCAAGGTGATGGCAGAGTGACGGGGCTTTGTGGCCAGACATGTTGGAGGCAGAATGGATGCTGTCTGGCTGGTGAAGGAGAGGGAGGGACTTGTGGGTTTCTGTTGGGCTTTCATGTCTGACTTCATTTGAATAAAGTGTCACTGATAAAAATGGTCCAAAAGCCATCTTGCTGACCTCCTTGGTCCCTCTCAGTCTGATTTTACATCAATGTGCCTTGGAGGTCAGCAGCCCTGCCTCAGACTCAGAACCTCAGAACTGTAGCTAACGTCACTCCCTCTTCTCACCCCAGATTGACGAGATGCCTGAAGCTGCCGTGAAATCAACAGCCAACAAATACCAAGTCTTTTTTTTTGGGACCCACGAGACGTGAGTGGAGGCCAAAGGGGCACAGGTTGGGAGGGCCCTGGGAGGACCACTCTGGGGGAAGAGAGGTGGTGTTGGTGCCCCTTTTGAGTCGGGCTGTACAGCTCCGGGGCAGTGAGGGGCTTGAGAGCACAGTCTCCCATCTCTCACCAGGGCATTCTTGGGCCCCAAAGACCTCTTCCCTTACGAGGAATCCAAGGAGAAGTTTGGCAAGCCCAACAAGAGGAAAGGATTCAGCGAGGGGCTGTGGGAGATCGAGAACAACCCTACCGTCAAGGCTTCTGGCTATCAGGTGAGCCACCACCTGCCCCGAAGACCCCCTGGAACGCAGATGTGGCCATGGGCCCGCAGATGATGCTTAGTCTTCAGAAACTGCAGGCCTTTCAGGGTAGGAGCTAATGGGGTGGTGGGGAGGGGGCTTCCTGCAAGAGGGGATAGGGTTGGTCTGTGTGGTATAGTTGTGGTTAGGGACAACTGTGAGACAGCAGTCTAGGGGGCAAGAACAGGATGGAGGCGGTAAGTGGGGACAGGCCTTTGATGGGCCCAGTGTGAGTATAGGACACGGCCTTAACTCTTTCCACGAAGGCTTCCAGGAGGAGGTGCTTGTGAGCCGGGCAGGACGAGGCGGGAGGGTGGGGGGCGGGGGTTGGCGGGGAAAGGGTCCTAGCTCCCTTTGGGAGAAGTTGACCCGAGGTTTTGCCTCCTGCTCCAGCCCTCCCCCCTCCTGCACAGAGCCCTGCCTGCCCGGCCAGTGGGTTTATCCCGGGGCTAATCCGACAGAGGTGGGTCTCAAATCACTCGTGAGACTGGGCACCTGGGTGGGGGCGGGGGAGAGGCGGGAAAAAGAAGGAGTGAGTGGCCGAGGGAGGGGTCTGGGGAGGGGGCCCCAGCGTGGCATCGACTGGTGCCACTCAGCCTGTGCTGTGTCTGCTGCAGTCCTCCCAGAAAAAGAGCTGCGTGGAAGAGCCTGAACCTGAGCCCGAAGCCACAGAGGGCGACAGTGATAAGAAGGGGAATGCAGAGGGCAGCAGCGACGAGGAAGGGAAGCTGGTCATCGACGAGCCAGCCAAGGAGAAGAACGAGAAGGGAGCGCTGAAGAGGAGAGCAGGGGACCTGCTGGAGGTAACTGCTACCTGCCCAGGGCCTGGGTCGCCCTCAGCATTCCCCATGGGGCATCCCACAGGAGCAGGGCTCTGCCTCAGGGGTGCCCAGTCTCAGAGGTAGATCCAGCCTTCAGTCTTGGGGAGTCCCCAGCTGACAAAATGGGACACAGAAGGCATTTCAGCTAGTAGGGCTGGGGAAGGACTGTGGGTGTCAGCTTGGGAAGGCGCCCCAGAGAAGCGGAGTGGGCGGCTGGTGGCCTCCCTCTCCAGCCTCAGCCCTCCTCTGTTGATCCTGCCTAGGACTCTCCTAAACGTCCCAAGGAGGCAGAAAACCCTGAAGGGGAGGAGAAGGAGGCAGCCACCTTGGAGGGTGAGAGGCCCCTTCCTGTGGAGGTGGAAAAAAATAGCACCCCCTCTGAGCCCAGCTCTGGCCGGGGGCCTCCCCAAGAGGAAGAAGAAGAGGAGGAAGAAGAGGAAGAGGCTGCCAAGGAAGATGCTGAGGCCCCAGGCGTCAGAGATCATGAAAGGTGAGTGAGCCCCCTGACCCTTGGCAGCTGGACTGGGGGTGCCTGGCCACTTGGAGAGGAGGAGAAAAAGGGCCCACAGTGGTCAGCCTCGAGGGAGGCGGGGTGGGCACTCCTGGGCACTGGCTGGGGCAAGGCCGCACCACTAACCCTTCTCCCCTCCAACCCCCCTCACAGCCTGTAGCCACCAATGTTTCAAGAGGAGCCCCCACCCTGTTCCTGCTGCTGTCTGGGTGCTACTGGGGAAACTGGCCATGGCCTGCAAACTGGGAACCCCCTTTTCCACCCCAGCCTGCTCTCCTCTTCCACTTACTTTTCCCACTCCAAGCCCAGCCCATGGAGATTGACCTGGATGGAGCAGGCCACTTGGCCCTCAACTGTAGGTCCCCATACTCCTGTGATCTGAGTCAGAGCTGTCTTCTGCTCCCTGGGATGAGATGAGGCCACTGTGTTCCTTCCACGTGGAGCTATTTTCCAGGCTTTTGCTGGGGCCTGGGCCAACTGCTCCCACCTCCTGACAACCTTCTTCCACTGTCCTGGGCATTCTGGACCTCCGGGTTGGGATCAGGGGTAGGAACGGAAAAGATGGAGCATAAACAGCAGGGTGGGCTTGTGGGGCCTGGGAGGGGCAATCCTCAAATGGGGGTGGGGGCAGCACTGGAGCGTGACATCTTCCTGAGCTCCTGTCCCCTGCTACACCCGTTATCCCAGCTGCCTAGATTCAGGGAAAGTGGAACAGCTTATAGGGAAGAGACTCCCTTCCATAAATCCTTGATGGTTGACAACACCCATTTTTCCTTTTGTTGACCCCAAGAGTTGTGGGAGTTGTAGTTGATCATCAAAAGATTTTGGGGCTTCCAAGTTGTTTGGGCCAAGGACCTGAGACCTGAAGGGCTGACTTTACCTATTGGGTGGGAGTGTTGAGCATCTATCCCCCTTTAGATCTCTGAAGCCAGAAATGGGACGCTTGGGAAGACCCCTAGCTGCCTTTTCCCTCTCCACACAGTGCTCAAGGCCAGCTTATAGTCATATATATCACCCAGACATAAAGGAAAAGTCACATTTTTTAGGAAATGTTTTTAATAAAAGAAAATTACAAAAAAAATTTTAAAGACCCCTAACCCTTTGTGTGCTCCCCATTCTGCTCCTTCCTTCCCCATCATTGCCCCCATTTCTGAGGTGCACTGGGAGGCTCCCCTTCTATTTGGAGCTTGATGACTTTCTTTTTGTAGCTGGGGCTTTGGTGTTCCTTCCAGTGTCATTTCTCATCCACATACCCTGACCTGGTCCCCTCAGTGTTGTCACCAGATCCGATTTGTAATCCGCTGAGAGGACAGAGGGAAATAAGTGCCCCCTCCCACCCTTTTCCTAATGATCTCTCTATGCCTCTCTTCAGTCTCTTGTCTCTATTACCCTGACCCCTCTTCCTTGGGCTCTGATGAAAAATTGCTGACTGTAGCTTTGGAAGTTTAGCTCTGAGAACCGTAGATGATTTCAGTTCTAGGAAAATAAAACCCGTTGATTACTAATGATGGATTCTGACTGATTCTTTGGGGGTATATTGGTTAACTGAAGACAGAAAGTGGGTTAAGAGATAAGAGAATGCAGATGATTTCCAAATAATCTCAGATCGAGGTAGAGGTGTCAGCCTCCTCCGTTCTTAGGCGTTTGAAAATCCAAACTTCCACATGTGGGCAGTGTCCTGGAATAAACCACACCATTCATTCTACCCTCCTCTCCAGCCACTGTTTAATGCACCTGGGAGAGTGTTTTTTTAAAAAAGAGTTTGCACAAGAAGTAGGATGTGGGAGGATGCCAGTATCAGCCACAGCCCAAAATGGCCATGAAGTGGGAGTTTGGGGGCTGGTTGTATAAACAACCTCGACCCCAAAGGGCAAGTCAAATAAGAAGATAACCCTTTCTCCTTGCTAATGCCAGGGGTGCCTGCTACTCTTAGCTGGTGATGGGGTGGTAGGGAGAGGGCGTTGGTAGGGTGAAATCCTTCCATTACTCCCGGAGTAAGTGGAATGACTGGCTTAGATCATTTCTGCTTCCTTCCAGATCTGACATTTTCTAACTAGATCGGCTACTAGCATTGGAAGGGCCCACGTTTCATCCCTTCCTCTAGAAAGCCGACGGCAGTTATTGAATCTGCCCTGCCCCCACTCCAGCAGAGAAGGACAGGGAGAACATTGGCTGTAGCCCTGTCTGGAAAGGGCGGCCCTTTGCTTTGAACAGGAAGCCACAACCACCTAGAAAATGGAGCCATCTTCTCTAGAAACTACAATTCCCAGCGGCCTCCACGCAGAGCATGCGCGGGAATGTGCCAGGCGGGCCGGCCTAACCAGCTTGCCTTTCGATTCCCGACATGCTTCACGGTGTGTTTTCGTTTTCCTGATTTCCTACCCCGGCCAAACTTCCTGGTTCCAACTTCGTAGCTGCGGACTACAACTCCCAGCATGCTGAGAGGTAAGATGCGTGGTTGAACTTCCGTTTTACAATTGGACTACATCTCCCAGAAGGTGGACGGGCGTGGCAGGGGAGGGGACGCTGAGGGCACATGTGCTGAGCTCTTGAAGTGCCGCGGAAAGTGGAGGTGAGGGCCGCCCGCCTCAGAGGTATTGCAGTTCCGGGGCTCGTCCGAGAGGCAGGTGCGAAAAGGGCCTATCCTTTTCCCAGGCTGTGGCTGAGTCGCCTCCCCAGGGTTTCTCTGCACTGGAAGTTTGGAGCGGGTGGGTGCTGAAGACAGCTAGGCCTTGGCGATGCCTGGGATGAGGCTGTTGGGGGAAAGCCTTTGGAGCCGTGACCTTCGACCCCATTACATTGCAAGGCGCCTCCAGAACATGCAAGGAAAGCCCCACAGCGGGATGCTCACCAACAGCATCTCCAGATTGTGGAGGGAAAGAAGCGAACGATCTCGGGGGCATGCAAGCTGCTATGGTCTGGGCTGGTTCAGACCTGGCATGACAGGTGAAGGTGATTGCTGCTCCTTGCAGCAATCACGCTGGAGGCTTGGGTTTTAAAATTGGCCCTGCTCCTGCTCCTGCTCCTGTCAAGCTGTAGGAACCAGGGTAGACACTCCGGCTCTCAAGGCCTTGATTTCTTTGTCTGTAAACGGGACTTGATGATGCGTCTGGCAACCTCACTTCCCTCACTGGGCCATATGAAGGCCAAATGCCCGCCGTGAAATTCCCAGCATTAGGTTTGTCATATAGTAGTACTCCCTAAGCATTTGTTCAATCTGAACAGGAACACTTAGGCCAATCAGCATTAATTGAAAATAACAGGGTTTTTTTGTTTGCTTATTTCTTTTTCTGAAAATAACATCAGGCCTTTACAACTGAGAAGTATAAAGAAGAAAAATGACCCAGTATCTCACTGTTCAGATAAACTGCTAATACATATTTTTAAATGCACATGGTTAGAAAATGTAAATGTAAAGGGAAGGAACAAAATGGAATTAACAGACCTCCCAAACAGTTCCCCTTCCCTAAGACAGGTACTTTGCTTTCTTGTTTCCTTTCCATAAATATACCTGTGCTGGAATATATATTTGTATATTTCCCCCGAACGGAGACTACTACTCACGGTATTCTGCACCTTGCTTTGTTAAAATATTTAAAATTTTTTAAATTCATTAAATTATTAAATGGTGGCTCACGCCTGTAATCCCAGCACTTTGGGAGGCCAAGGCGGGCAGATCACGAGGTCAGGAGTTTAACATGGTGAAACCCCATCTCTACTAAAAATGCAAAAATTAGCCAGGTGTGGTGTCGCATGCCTGTAAAGTCCAGCTACTTGGGAGGCTGAGGCAGGAGAATCGCTTGAACCCAGGAGGTAGAGGTTGCATTGAGCAGAGATGGCACCACTGCACTCCAGCCTGGGGGCTACAGCAAGACTCCATCTCGAATAATAATAATAACTTAAATGGCACAACCCTGTAAATCTTTATGGATGATGAAACTGAAGCTCAAAAGTTAAGTTTCAGGCTGGGCATAGTGGCTCACCCCTGTAATCCCAGCACTCTCGGAGGCCAAGGCAGATGGATCACCTGAGGTCAGGAGTTTGAGACCAGCCTGGCCAACATGGTGAAACCCTGTCTCTACTAAAAATACAAAAAAAAAAAATCCAAAAAATTAGTTGGTCATGGTGGCACATGCCTGTAATCCTAGCTACTTGGGAAGCCAACATAGGAGAACCACTTGAAACCCGGAGGTGGAGGTTGCGGTGAGCCAAGATCGCACCACTGCACTCCAGCCTGGGCAACAAAGAGCAAAACTCCATCTCAAAAAAAAAAAAAAAATGTTTCTTCCCTTGTCTCTTTGCTCCCCTGTTTCTATCCATCTACCTAGAACTGACAAGGAAGATTTCTGAGCCTTTTGCTGGCAAAGGGATTTCTTACACCCTCCAGCCATGCGTCTTTCTGCCCTTCTGGCCTTGGCATCCAAGGTCACTCTGCCCCCTGGTTACCGCCATGGGAGGAGCCGCCAAGGCTCCCTGGCAGACAAGAGGAGCAGGCAGCGCCCAGTGGTTGTGGAACCCATCTCTGATGAAGACTGGCATCTGTTCTGTGGGGACGTGGTAAGAGCCTCATACGGGGGTAGAGTGATGGGGAGCCTCCTGGGCAAGGATCCCCCTCCCTAACCTTCGTATCTTCCCACAGGTGGAGATCCTAGAAGGCAAGGATGCTGGGAAGCAGGGCAAAGTGGTTCAAGTTAACCGGCAGGAAAACTGGGTGGTTGTGGAAGGGCTGAACACAGTAAGTAAAGAGGATGGGGATGCTTGGGAAGCCTGTCCCATCTGGCCCTCTCCATTCAGAGCAGCACAGGGTGGCAGGAGGCTGCCTGAGGGGATGGTGGCACTACTGAAACTTTTACTTTTCAACTTAGGGTGAATGTGCTGAGTAGCAAGGGCAAACCCGTTTCACACCCTTTGCTGACACTCCCC
The DNA here is from genome assembly GCF_009761245.1 of Sapajus apella. Lineage (NCBI taxonomy): Eukaryota > Metazoa > Chordata > Mammalia > Primates > Cebidae > Sapajus > Sapajus apella. Next base: position 1,106,485 of record NW_022437059.1, on the reverse strand, counting down.
TCTTTATTTATTTATTTATTTTTTATTTTATTTTATTTTGACACTCCTGTCTCTTGAACAGTATTACCGCTACGTTGGCAGGACCCAGTATTCCCGGGGAACCATGATCCCTAATGAAGCCCCCTTGCTCTACCGCCAGGTCAAACTTGTGGATCCTATGGACAGGCAAGCAATGGGGCTCTGGGCAGAGGGTTTCTCACCCTCTGGGTCCACAAAATACTGTACAATGGGAATGGTGGGTTGGATGCTCTAGAAATTGAGAGGGGCCATCTCATGGACATGACTCCCTGTGGGTAACCCCAACCCCGAGGCGGAGAAACATGGTGGTAACCCTAGTGTTCTGAACTATTGACTGCTTTTGGATTAGAGGACGGCAGGAAACCTGACTCATAGGCCAGGCTCACCTCTTCTATCCACCAGGAAACCCACTGAGATCCAGTGGAGATTTACTGAAGCAGGAGAGCGGGTACGAGTGTCCACACGATCAGGGAGAATCATCCCTAAACCCGAATTTCCCAGAGCTGATGGCATCATCCCTGAAACGTGGACCGGTGAGAGCGAGGGGCGGGAAGGTCCAGGGCAGGAAAGTCCAGGGGGTTGCTAGGAGTGAAAGTAGGGGATGTTAATGAAAGTGGGCAAGCCCTCCTACTCATCTCCTTTCCTCTGACTTAACAGATGGTCCCAAAGACACATCAGTGGAAGATGCTTTAGAAAGAACCTACGTGCCCAGTCTAAAGACACTGCAGGAGGAGGTGATGGAGGCCATGGGGATCGTGGAGACCCGGAAACACAAGAAGGTCTATTGGTATTGAGCCTGGGGAGAGCAGCTCCTCTCCCACTCTGTCCCAGCCTTGAAGGCTGAGGCACCCCTTTTTCAAATGCCAATAAAGAACTGTTTATGAGTCTTTCTGTGTACAGCTGCTGTCTCTGGTAGAATGGTACTAATCCCAGCACACTCTCAGGGACTGAAGGGAAGGAGCGTCTTTCCTGAGTTTATGACAGAACCTGGATGGAAGTTAGCCAGCCTTAAGGCAGCCCTCCAAAGGGGCAGAGCCTGCAGATTCTGGGTTGGAGGTCAAAGTCAGTAAGAGAAGTCCCCTCCATGGAGATCTGTGAGTAACAGAAACTGTCACCTACACCACCTACCAGGGAGGGCAGTGGGGAGTGGTCTGTGAGTCCTAACTGTAGCATCCCTGCAGCAGTGCCATAGGGAGGGTGTGCATTTCCTTTTATCTACCTACAGAAATGGGAAGGAAACAAAGATTTCCAATTTTTAATAAATTAAAACTTTACACTGTATTACATAATTCATGGAGGGAAAGAAAAGGGATGGAACTGAAGGTTTGTGGGGAACCAGGCTTCAGGACAATGCAGGATGCTGGTTCTCTGGGTGAGGTGTACTCTGCCACACTGTGCAGATGATGGGGTCTGAGATGTATCCTCAGGCTGCATCAGCTGTCTTCAGTCTCCAGAACAGAGAAAGCCTGACCCAGGGGCATCTTGGTGGCCACCAGAACCAGGTTTCTGGGAGAGAGTTCAGGACTGAAGATGGGCAGGAGCTCAGCATGGAAGCCTGGGAGAAAGGAAGGGCTGAATCAGAGGGGGAAAAATGAACCAAACTCATTCAGCCTCTTCTGCCCAGGCCTGTAGGTATAGTCCCTTTTCCCCATGGGAGAGGATCCAGTGGGGCTAAGAAGACCCGTTCTCCATAAGGAACACAGGTTCCCAAGGCAATGACTTGGGAGGCAGTCCTCTTGCATTGTAGGTCCTCAGTGCCTGGGAAGCTTGCTTAACACGCGCACCTTAGGGAGGCTCACCAGAGGCTGATTTGGTAGGAATCTTAATTTTTTTTGAGATGGAGTTTCTGTTGCCCAGGCTGGAGTGCAGTAGTGCAATCTCAGCTCATTGCAACCTACGCCTCCCAGGTTCAAGCCATTTTCTTGCCTCAGACACCCGAACAGCTGGGACTACAGGCATGTTCCACCACCCCTAATTTTTGTATTTTCAATAGAGATGGGGTTTCACAATGGCTGGCTTCGAACTCCTAACCTCAAGTGATCTACCCACCCTGGCCTCCCAAAGTGCTGGGATTGTAGGCATGAGCCACTACACCTGGTCTAGATTCTTTTTTTTTTTTTTTTTGAGACGGAGTTTCGCTCTTGTTACCCAGGCTGGAGTGCAATGGCGCGATCTCGGCTCACCGCAACCTCCGCCTCCTGGGTTCAGGCAATTCTCCTGCCTCAGCCTCCTGAGTCGCTGGGACTACAGGCACGCGCCACCATGCCCAGCTAATTTTTCGTAGTTTTAGTAGAGACGGGGTTTCACCATGTTGACCAGGATGGTCTCGATCTCTTGACCTCGTGATCCACCCGCCTTGGCCTCCCAAAGTGCTGGGATTACAGGCTTGAGCCACCGCGCCCGGCCTAGATTCTTAATTTTAACAAATCCCCTACTCCCAACCCACTAGTGACTCAAAGGTGGGGTCAAAGAATCACAACAGTGATCAGCTGGGCCAGCTGAGACGTAGAGAAGGAGCCCCACAACTCCAACCCTGTGTCCCTGCTGTAGGCCACCCTTACCCTGCTCCTGTAGGTACAGCAACCGGTCCAGTAGAATAAGCGTCTCCACCAGTGGGGCTAGCAGTAAGGCCAGGCTGAAGAAGGCCACCACACGGTTCTCCTGGGCCTGGTGGGCCTGAAGGGCAGCCAGATTCAGTGGCAGCTGGGGGTCCAGCCCCACTCGCTGTAGCCCCCGCTGCACATATCTGTGGGATCAGTCACATTCAGTATTCAGTTTGGTTTTAAGAACTGTCACTTCTCACTTAAACTTTGCTTGTTCCTACTTCAATTCCAACTTTGTTTTGTCTTCTACCCTAATATGCGTTTTCATGTATACATGTTTGTTTGTCTGTTTGTTTGGAGACAGAGTTTCGCTCTGTTGCCAAGGCTGGAGTGCAATGGCACGATTTCAGCTCACTGCAACGTCTGCCTCCCTGGTTCAAGCAATTCTCCCTGCCTCAGTCTCCCAAGTAGCTAGGATTACAGGCACCCACCACCACCCCTGGCTAATTTTTTTTTTTTTTTTTTTTGGTATTTTTAGTAGAGATGGGGTTTCACCATATGGGGGAGGCGGGTCTTAACTCCTGACCTGAGGTGATCCACCCACCTCGACCTCCCAAATTGCTGGGATTAGAGGCGTGAGCCACCATGCCTGGCCGTATACATGTATTTTTAAGACAGGGTCTTGCTGTCAACCAAGCTGGAGAGCAGCAGTGGGATCATAACTCACTGCAGCCTCACATACCTCAATCCTCCCACCTCAGCCTCCCAAGCAGCTGGGTCTACAGGTATGAGCTACCATGCCTGCCTACTCGTTTTGTATAGACAAGGTCTCTCTACATTGCCCAGGCTGGTCTCTAACTCCCAGCCCCAAACAATCCTCCTGCCTTGGCCTCCCAAAGTGCTGAGATTACAGGCATGAGCCACCATACCTGGCCATGCATTTTTTAATGTTTCTCGAGCTGTGAGCTGTCTGTCCAAAAGCAAATTTATTTATTTATTTATTTATTTATTTATTTAATTTTTAATTTATTTTTTTTTTTT
>NW_022437059.1:1071586-1102783 GCF_009761245.1 Sapajus apella | reverse complement strand
CCTCCTGGGTTCAAGCAATTCTCCTGCCTCAGCCTCCCAAGTAGCTGAGACTACAGGCACGCACCATCATGCCCAGCTAATTTTTTTTTGTATTTTTAGTAGAGACGAGGTTTCACCTTGTTGACCAGGATGGTCTCGATCTCTTGACCTCGTGATCCACCCGCCTCGGCCTCCCAAAGTGCTAGGATTATAGGCGTGAGCCACCGCGCCCGGCCCCAAAAGCAAATTTATTTAAACATTTTCAGCCAGTTCTGTCCAACTAGCCATGTTTTTAACATTTAAAAAATTTTATTTTTTTGAGACAGAGTTCCTGCTCTGTCGCCCAGGCTGGAGTACAGTGGTACAATCTTGGCTCACTGCAACCTCCGCCTCCTGGGTTCAAGTGATCTCCTGCCTCAGCCTCTGGAGTAGCTGGGATTACAGACATGTGCCACCACCATGCCCAGCTAATTTTTGTGTTTTTAGTAGAGACGGGGTTTCACCATGTTGGCCAGGCTGGTTTCGAACTCCTGACCTCAGGTGATCCACCCACTTTGGTCTCCCAAAGTTCTGGGATTACAGGCTTGAGCCACCGCACCCGGCCTTTTTTTTTTTTTTTTTTTTTTGAAGAGTGACAACTCTCTTAAAGAAATTCTGAGAAGCTGCCCTGGTCAGAGAACTCCAAATCACTCCTCTGGGTATATTTAGATTTTCTTTAGGCTATGCTGAAAGTGAGGATGGAAGATATTCAGTTAGTGATCTCCCCTCCACTGCCCCCTACCCCAGTCCCCCAACCTCACTCTTCAATCTTGAGCTCGTGGACCCTGGGGATCCCCTGCACGCCTGGCCGACGGAGCTCAGGCCGGGCCCGTCGGATGACTGTCTCCAGTGCTGCACGGTAGCAGTGAGTTCGCAGGCCAGGGACAGCTTTCTGGAGCCGCTCAGCATATTCCTCCAGGGCATGGCAGGCCCCCTCCCGAAGCCTGTAGGGCAGTTCATAGCCAGGCAGCCCAGCCACCCACTGACTCAGTGGGTAGCCACCAGGGTCACTCAGCTTCATGTAGCAGCAGCCCACTGAGGCCAGGGCCACCACCTCAGGACAGCAGGAAAAGTGCCTCAGCAAGGCAACACTCAGATCCCCACAGGCATGGAGGCCTGTGAGCAGCAAGCGGGCCCTGCCCTGACATGGGTTCTCCAGTGGAAGCAGAAGCTCCTCACACAGGGCTGTGGGATCTACCCACCTAACCACATGATGTGGGGAGTGACGAGGGCTGGTTTGGACCACCTGTGAAGGCAGGAAAGGACAAAGGCAGATGGGAAGTCTGTTTGCTATCCCCAGGCCATCTCAGGCCACAGGAAGGGATCTGTCCTCCATGTTATTCCCTAAGGAGGAATGTGGGAGATAAGCTGGGCACGGAAGAGGGCTGGACCACGAATCGGGAGATGGGATAAATCCTGGACCTGTCAATTACCATGTACATCTATCTTCTCATCTCTGAGACCCAGTTTTGTTGTTTTTTTTTTTTTTTAATGGGGTTTCACCATATTGGTCAGGCTGGTCTTGAACTCCTGACCTCAGGTGATCTGCCCACCTCAGTCTCCCAAAGTGCTGGGATTACAGGCGTGAGCCACAGTGCCCGGCTGAGACCCAGTTTTCTTATTTGTAACAAGTCTAAAACCTGACTGGCCACTTCACGGGTTGTAAGAAGTGCACATTGGTGTGGAAAGCATTTTGTAAATAGAAAGTACCTTTGAGATACGAGGAGGCACTGGGGAAGGGCGGATCTTGGGAAAGAGGTAATAGAAATTAGACAGCACACCGCTTCAAGCTGAGAAACTTGAAAGATGGAATCGAGCCTTTGTGCCCAATTCCAGCCAAGCAGCCCCAGCTCCTGCCGTCCAGGCTGCAGAAAGGGGTGGCATACCTGCGGGTTCCTCCTCTCCTCTTTTTCCAGAGCCTGCAGAAGCTCCTGGTCCAGGCGCTGGGCTCTCTCCACCAGTCTCTGATCCCCTTCGATGCTCTTCACCATCAACCCCAGGCCAAGAGCCATGAAGCGGGAGAGATGACCCTGGAGTTGTAAGAGGGAGGATGGAGACAGCCCTGTTCAGTGCCCTATCCACTGTCACCCTCCCCATGGGTAGCCTGGGCACCTAGGTCCCAGGTCCCACAGAAAGTTTAAATTTTACCCTACAGAACTTATTAACATCAGTGTGGCTTAAGTTGGAATATAACCCTCCCCCCACAATTGTTAAATCTGACTTGCTTAAAAAACAATTGTACAAAAAGAAAAAAAAAATCTACCGTGCTTGGTTCCACAGCTTGACACCTGCCTCATTGGGCCTGTGGCCTGATAACCTGCCTTCTGGCTGTTCTATCTCCCCAAGACTCAAAAAAAACAGTACATCAAGACTCTGGCTCACCTGGCCTGAGCCCACATCTACAACCTGGGTGCAGCCTGTGAAGTCACTCAGCTTCTTCACCAACTGAAAGAGGAGGGAGCAAAGGTCTCCTGGCCACTGGTTCTTGACTCCTGGGGCAAACACCCATACTGAGAGTGGAGGAGACAAAGGTGACAGAGAAAGATGGACAGAGGGTGCTCCAGAAGTGATGGCAGATATGGAAAGAAAGACATAGGGGTGAGGGTGGAAGGGAGGAGAGTGGATCTGACCCCAGGTTCAGGCCACTCTCCTTGCCCCAGAGATCAGTATTCCATCTCTCCCACAGAATAAGAACCCTGCTGTGACACCATGAGTAGATTCAGATGTGAGAACAGGAATGAGATTGTGATTCAGACCTAGCTACTAAGCAACCCCACAAAATGATGAAAAAGAACCCCAGCATCAAAATATGATTATAGTTATGTCTGTTGAGGCAAGAGAATGTCTAGGGCCTCTGGCCTTGCATGTGAGGTAAAGGGCACACATCTTTGTAAGCCACAGCTTAAGGAGTCCCTGGGCTTCCAGATATCACCCATACTCCAGCCATCTCCTCACCTCTCCCAGCCTCCGGATCTCATGCTGCTTCTTGGGCCTGACATGTTTCCGGAATGGAGCCGTTAGTCGAGAGCTCTGGCTGGGGTTCTCCAGGAACTCTGAGGGGGTCTGAAAGCCAGGCGTCCGGGTAAAGGCCAGGGCACAGGCCGTGGACTTCAGGGCCAGCAGGGTGAGTGGCCACACTGACCTGTACCTGAGATAGTCCAGCCCAGGCCTCCAGTGAATGGTCCCATCACATCTGAGAGCACCAGTTTACACCCCGAGGTCCAGGAAGACCTTATGAAACTCTGAGCAATATGCTCACTGCAGGGCTCAAAGCACAGGGTTCCCCAGCACAGGGTCCTTCTAGTCCATACCTGATGACCTCCCCTTCTCCAGGCATCCCCAGCAGCAGTGTGGCCAGCTGTGGTGGGTTCAGTCCATCCAATGCTTCCTGCCATGAGCAGGGGAGTGTGTCCCATAGGTTGTCTGTGAAAAATTCCTACAGGAGAAGGGGAGAAGCAATCAGCAAGCTACTACCACTTTCAACTCTACACCTCACTGCCTGCCTCTTCCCAGCACTGCTGCCACATAGGGCCACTGGCTGTAACCAGCAGGTACCTCCTACTCAGCCACGTCAGTTCTCTGAAGGCTTCTCTAGCCTCAACTCTCTGGTGGCTGAACTCTGTTTCCCTGGAATCCAGATTGCATTCTGGACACACTTCTTTGAGCAATTTCTGCACTTATTTGTGTCTGTTTTCTCTATTAAACTGAATTTCTTAACGGGAGGGGTGGTATCTTCACATATGCATCCCTAAAACGAGTGACTGACACACAGTATTAGTATATTACCACTTAGTAACCTGCCATTATATGCACCAGACACTGGTGTCTTTTTTTTTTTTTTTTTTTTTTGAGACGGAGTTTCACTCATGTTACCCAGGCTGGAGTGCAATGGCGCCATCTTGGCTCACCGCAACCTCCACCTCCTGGGTTCAGGCAATTCTCCTGCCTCAGCCTCCTGAGTAGCTGGGATTACAGGCACGCACCACCATGCCCAGCTAATTTTTTGTATTTTTGGTAGAGACGGGGTTTCACCATGTTGACCAGGATGGTCTCGATCTCTTGACCTCGTGATCCACCCGCCACGGCCTCCCAAAGTGCTGGGATTACAGGCTTGAGCCACCCCGCCCGGCCGCTGGTGTCTTTTTATTTATTCATTTGTCCATCCCAAATTCTAGGGCTGTGTTTTGGTTATACATCAAGCTCTACTGTAGGCTCAGGGAATACAACAGTGAGCCTAAGACAAGATTCTGGCTCTGGCAGAGTTTACATTAAAAAATAACTTCAGACCAACATCAAATGTCACATAAATAAAACACTAATGAAACAGTAATGTAATGAAGAGTTTGGGCAAGGACTACTTTAAATAGGATGATGAGGGCAGACTTGTCTGAGGAGTTGACGTTTGAGCTGAGACTTGAATGATGAATAGGTGTTAGGTATGTAAAGAAAATACAGGTAATAGCAAACACTTATTTACTACCTTCTCTGCCAGGCACTGTTGTAAACATTTGACATGTATTCATGCATTTGATCCTTTAAACAATCCTTTGAGGTAGGTACTGTTTTTTTTTTTTTTCCCGAGACAGTCTTACTCTGTCACCTAGGCTGAAGTGCAGTGGCACAATCTCGGCTCACTGCAACCTCTGCCTCCCAGGTTCAAGCGATTCTCCTGCCTCCTGAGTAGCTGGGATTACAGGCGCATGCCAGCACGCCTGGCTAATTTTTGTGTTTTTAGTAGAGACAGGGTTTTACCATGTTGGTCAGGCCAGTCTTGAACTCCTGACCTTGTGATCCACCTGCCTTGGCCTCCCAAAGTGCTGGGATTACAGGCATGAGCCACTGCGCCCGGCTAAGGTAGGCATTATTTTTTATCCCCTACTTTACAGATGTAGAAACAGGCACAGCACTTTAGTAACTCGCCCACATCCAAAAGCTAATACACAGCCAAGCTGGGATTTGAAACCAATTTTACTCTAGAGTCCTTGCTCTTAACCATTCTGCGATTGCCTCTCTGTGGAGGAAAAGCATTCCAGTCAGATCAGTAAGTTCAAAGATCCAGATGCCTGCCATATTTGCAAAACAGAAATCAGGCCTGTGGAGGTACAGCATAGTGAAATGTGTGAGAGAATAAAATGGGATAGAGTTGAAGGGACAGTAGGAGCCAGATCATGGGCTTTATAGGTAATAGTAAGGAGTAAGGATTTCATTAAAGTACCTAGGAAGCAAGGGACTGTCATGATGAGATTTAAATTTGAATGCTATCAATCTAGCTGCTCAGTGAAGAACTGGCAGTTAGTAAGTAGTTCAGAAAAGAGGTGATGGTGGCTTGGCCAAGGGTGGCAGCAATGGAGGTGGGGACAGATGGATGAATTTGGGAACTATTCTGAAGGCAGAGCCAAGAAGACTTGTTGAAGGACTGAGTCGTGGATCAATGAAGGACAGTGCTGAATGAAGGATGGCCTCTGGGTTTGTGGTCTAAACAATTCAGCGGATGGTCGTGCCATTTATACATTCTCTCATTTATTTTTCACAATGATCCTTCAGACTGGAATCCGTTTGATAGCTGAGGAAACCCGGGCTAGGACAAGTTGGCGTTTGGGGAGGCCTAAGGTTAACATCGAAGGGGAGGCTGGATTCTAGACCAAGCTTTTTTGATTCCAGAGCCAGGACTGTTTACTATACCACAAAACCACGAATGTATTCAAAGCTTGGATGAATAACGTGTATTCTTGGATCCCCACACACGTTCCAAGAAGAGTTCAACATAGCTGCAGCGTGGCTCCAAAGTCCACGCGTTTTATTACCTTGGATCTAGGAAGATTACAAAAACAATCTAGGCAGATATCACAAATATTATTTATGCCAGCTGATAAAAACGAGGGAACACCCCAGTTTTAACCCCTTTTTGTACAGACAAAAGACTGAAACTCATAGAAGGAAAGAGATCAAACTCTCCAGATTCTCTCCCTGACGTGGGCACCCAGGCAATCACACAATCAGAGACACCCCGCCCACGCCCTTGTGGCCTCACGATGATGTAGGCATCCAGGATGGGACGGTAGAGCGCCAGGACACGGGTGAGGTTAACAGCTAGCTGCCTCCTCCCCTCATGGGAGAGGCCTCGGGCGGAGATGCCCGGCATCCCGGGCAGCAGGGAGCGCTGGGAGCGAGAATGAAGTGAACAGGGATCCAGAGTCAGTGCCACGCGGGTCCAGGACCCAGACGGGGCTCAGCTCCGCCGGCAGAACAGGAAGTTTCGAGTCCAGTCTCCGACGCTGCCTTTCCGGGATCCCATGCTGGAGTTGATTTGAGGCGTCCCCCTGACGACACAGGTCCCGACGTTTCACAGTGCGAAGGTGTCAGCGTCGGAGACACGTGGGGCGGGGTAACAGTGCAGTGACCCCACAAAAGCGTGCCGCGGAGCTCAGCTCACAACGAGGAGGCCAAGTTCCAAGTCCCGTCCCTTCCCGTACACTCCTCTTCCCTTCCGGAAGTGAAGCCGGAGGTATCCGGCGGGCTGCAGTTCCGGTGTATCTCGGCCTTCCCACACCTTCGCATTGTACCACCACGGGGCTAGAGGGGCGGGGGAGCGCATCCCGTCCCCGCCCCCACCCACGCCGCCCCCTCCTCCGCCGCCACTGCCGCTCCTTACACACTCCGAATCTTTGGCCTCGCTACCCGAGGTCGGGGCGCTGCGGGTACGCGCGCGCCGACCTCTGACGCGTTCTAATCTGCGCGCCTGCCTTTCCGGGCTTCGTCGGCGCGCACCAATTTCCGCATCCGGCTCCGGACGCTTCCGGTCTTAGCTGGGCTCATGTAGGAGGTAAGTTTGTGAGCGTGAGTGGACCACCTCTACCGCCGCGGTGATTCGGAGTATGCTTATCCAGATGGGCTACCTCGAACCTCGATTCCCCCTCCTTCCCTCCCCCGGTAGATGGTGTCAAGGTCCTTGCTGGGGAGAAGGACTTGGGTGAGATGTGGAGATTGCCCCCAGTTCCAGCCTGGAGCCAAGGGAAAGGGATGCCTGGATTTGTGTCTCTATTCGTGGGCCCCGCGCTGCGGATGCCTGGGTAGCCCAGAGGTTATCTACGCCATGCCCCTCACTGCTTTCGAGCATACCTAGATGTTTCTTTCCTAGGCGGAGTATAGAGCTCACGTATTCTGGCCTCTTAAACTCATAGAGGGTTCGAGCTCTAAGGGCCCTTCCAGTCCCTTCATTTTACAAATGAGACTCAAACCTAGAGCGCGGCAATGACCTTAGTAAGACCAAACGGCTGGTGAATCGGGCTTCACTAGAATCCAGGCTTGCTGGCTAACACCAGTGCTCTCTCCATCGTTTCATGTTATGTTTCCCTTTCCCCTCTGTCTGAGAGATTGCTCTGATGTCTTTCCTCCCGTAAATCCTACGGAGATCGATCTCACCTCATTTCTCTCCCAGGCCTAGGAGCTCAATTACTAGGATCACTTTCTTCCCCAGGGTGTGCTACAGACTTCCACATGTTGGACAGTAGGATTCAGCAGAGAATGAGTCCCACATCCTCTTTTCATCCATAAGCCACTCTTGGCAACTGCTCTTCCACCTCCCATTGTCCCTATGTCTACTTTACTGCTCAATCTGGATTTTGGGGAACCTCCTCCTAAAAAGGCATTAGAAGGAAATGCCAAGCACCGAAATTTTGTCAAGAAGAGGAGGCTGTTAGAACAGAGAGGCTTTCTGAGTAAAAAAACCCGGCCCCCTAGCAAGGCGCCTAAGTTACACTCTGAACCTCCAAAGAAAGGGGAAACTCCTAGGGTGGATGGCACTTGGAAGACCCCTTCTTTCCCAAAAAAGAAGACAACTGCCTCCAGCAATGGGTCAGGAGAGACCCTGGACAAGAAAGCTGCAGTGTCTTGGGTGACCCCTGCCCCTTCAAAGAAGGCCGATTCTGTCGCTGCTAAAGTAGATTTGCTGGGGGAGTTCCAGAGTGCCCTTCCAAAGATCAGCAGCCACCCAACCCACTCCCAGAAGAAGGGCCTCCAGAAGAAATCCTCTAAGAAGAATCATCCTCAGAAGAATGCCCCACAGAACTCCACCCAGTCTCATTCAGAGAATAAATGCTCCAGAGCATTCCAGAAGTTGCCACAGAAGATGGTGGCAATTGACTGTGAGATGGTGGGCACAGGACCCAAGGGGCATGTTAGTTCCTTGGCTAGATGTAGCATTGTCAACTACGACGGAGATGTGCTTTATGATGAGTACATCCTTCCCCCCTGCCAAATTGTGGACTACCGGACCAGATGGAGTGGTATCCGGAAGCAGCACATGGTGAATGCGACACCCTTTAAGATTGCCCGAGGCCAGGTAAGAAGGGGCTTGATGGTGGCAGGGAGGTGGATGGAGAGAGGTCTAAATAATTTTCAGCAGAGGGTATCACTATGGGAAGACACCAAAGGTTGGTAGAGGCAGGGAGAATATATCAGTTGTTGAAGAAGGCCCCCTGGTGGTGGAAGGAGCCGTGAAAGTCAGGAAGGTACAATTAGCTGGTATCACAAACTTCATTGGTCAAGACCTACTTTACCCTGGTGCGGTGGCACTTGCCTATAATCCCAGCACTTTGGAAGGCTGAGGTGGCGGAATCACTTGAGCCCAGGAACTCAAGACCTGTCTGGGCAACATAGCGAGACTCGTCTACAAAAAAGTTAGCCAAGCCTGGAGGTGCATGCCTGTAGTCCCAGCTACTCAGGAGGTCAAGGCTGCGGTGAGCTGAGATCACTGCCACTGCACTCCAGCCTGAGTGACGGAGTAAGATGCTCTCTCAAAAAATCAAACAGCTTTAAGTTCCAAATTGGGTCTGGGGAACTGGGAATTTGCATAGAGAAATAACAGCAAGTGATGAAACTGGACAGAGCTGCAGACAGGAGAAAGGAATTGATTTGGAAATCCCTTGTGAATTGGAACTTGAGAGTGGAAAGGTGGAGAGCTCTTCCCAAGCAAAAAGTAGCCTGGGGCAAGTGTGGAAAGTGGTGGTGGTAAGAGAGGACAGAAGGTTGACAGGAGGAGCTAGGGTATATTTGTCCAACTGGAATGGGTAGCCTGCAGTGAAGGGCATAAAAGGCACAGGGCCAGGCTGGGCACGGTGGCTTATGCCTGTAATCCCAGCACTTTGGGAGGCTGAGGCGGGCAGATCACCTGAGGTTGAGAGTTCGAGACCAGCCTGACCAACGTGGAGAAACCCCATCTCTACTAAAAATACAAAATTAGCCGGGCATGGTGGTGCATGCCTGTAATCCCAGCTGCCCGGGAAGCTGAGGCAGGGGAATCGCTTGAACCCAGCAGGTGGAGGTTGCGGTGAGCCAAGATCACACCATTGCACTCCAGCCTGGAGAATGAGAGCGAAACTCCATCTCAACAGCAACAAAAAAAGAGCACAGGGCCAGCACATTGGGTTGTCACCTCACTCCTAGCCCTGTACTGGCTATTGGGATTGCATGGCATGAATAGGAAAGAAGAGTGAGCTGGGAGGGATGAGAGGAAGAAGTGAAAGGGAGAGCAAGAGGGGTGCCTGCTGGTCTCAGGAGGCCACCAGAGGGCGCCCTTGGTCTGCGCCTATGCAGTTTCAGGTCCACACTGCCTTCTGTAGACATGCTGTTCCAATAATGCTTATATGCCATCAGTTGAAGGAGGTTCATTAGAGGTGAGGTGACTATTTTAAAAAAGACGGAAAGAAGAGTTAGACATCCTGTGCGCAAAGGGCACAGCCAAGCAAAGGCATAGAGGACGCAGAAGATTGGACGGGTCTGAGACAGCAAATCAGCCCAGCTTTGATGAAGGCTATATGTCGAGATTAATAAGAAATGAAGGTGGTGGTGGACAGTCAGTAGGTGAAGTCAGGAGTAACTAAATATGTAGTTCACGGGACTCCATCTGGCTTGCATCATAAAGCACTTCCCCAGTGCCAAGCTGGGGTTATGAGACTAATGTAAGTCCAGATGAGCCTGGCCTCTTCAAAGGGTGTCCCTTTAGGAGTCTCTGCAGGACTATCACTTTTGTTGCAAACCTGTTTGGAACCTCATTTTGGGAATGGCCTTCAGAGCCTGTGGCATGTTCTTCGGTTGTCCTCATTGGTAGCATGTCCCCTGCTTCAAGATCCTGAAATGGCTAGGTGTGGTAGCATGTTTCTGTAATCCCAGCTACTCAGGAGTTTGAGGTGTTACTTGAGCCCAGGAGTTTGAGGCCAACCTGAGAAAAATAGCAAGACCTCATCTCATTCTGTCACCCAGACTGGAGTACAGTGGCACAATCTCAGCTCACTGCAACCACTGCCTCCCGGGCTCAAGCAATTCTCCTGCCTCAGCCTCCTGAGTAGCTGGGATTACAGGTATGCATCACCACGCCTGGCTAGTTTTTGTATTTTTAGTAGTAATGGGGTTTCGTTGTGTTGGCCAGGCTGGTCTTGAACTCCTGACCTCAAATGATCCACTTGCCTTGGCCTCCCAAAGTGCTGGGATTACAGGCATAAGCCACCGCGCCTGGCCGAGACCTCATCTCTTTTAAAAGATAAGCCTCCTGAAATATTGAGAAGTTATTTTACTTGATTCCAAAACTAGTATGAATAAGGTTGCTTCTACAACTTTAGTTTATACATGATTTTTAATCTTTTATGTTTGTAGACTCTGAGAATTTGATGAAAGCAACAGACTCCCTTTCTCTAACAATACCTATACACATCCAGTTGCATGTGATTTGGGGCTTCTGTTAACCTCCCTGGAGCCTGGTCCCAGCCCTGTGTCTTAAGGCCAGCATAATGATAATAGTTAAAGGACTTCATGTAGCAAGCCAGAACTGAACTGAATACATAGACATCTCAACATGAGTGTCATTTAGGACTGAAGGCAAATTAAGGTCATAGGGGTAGAGATCAATAAGAAGGTAAGGAGCCACTGGCAGTATGAGTCCAAACAGGGTACATCTTGGAAATCACCTGTGGAAGAGAAAGGTGGATTCCAGTGGGAGAGAACATTCCAAAGATGAAGAGGCGGGCAGTTGGTGAAAGAATCCAGAAGGGATTGAAGGTCATGTTGGGCTTTCAGAATGCAGAGGTTCTATCTCAGTCTTCCTTCTCACCACTGTCTTCCACACTTGTTCCAGATCTTGAAGATACTCACCGGGAAGATAGTGGTGGGACATGCCATCCACAACGACTTCAAAGCCCTTCAGTATTTTCACCCCAAGTCCCTCACCCGTGACACCTCCCATATCCCCCCACTCAACCGGAAGGCCGACTGCCCGGAGAATGCCACCGTGTCTCTGAAGCTTCTCACCAAGAAGCTGCTAAACCGGGATATCCAGGTAGCATCGCCCCACATCCCCCACCCCTATCTTGGACATGGCTCTCCTTGATGCCCTAGCCAGACTCTGATCCCAGAAGTCCTGTGGTTGTAGAGATCCAAGTGGGCTGCTATGATGGGAAGAGCTTTGGATGCAGGAGCCCAGTAGTGTCTCTCCATCTGTACACAAGGGTAATAATTCCTGTTGTCTACCTCATAGAATGTTTCAAAGTGTGCTTTGGAACAGGAAAAAAGCCCTAAGTAGATATAAAACCCTAACTAAGGAAGAAAGCAGGTAGCATGGCGGTCTAAAAGACCATGTGGTGGGTGCAAGGACCACTCATGTATTGTACAGGCGGGAAGGTGTGGATGTATGTCACATAAAGCACAGGTAAGGAACTAAGGAAAGTGGAAGGCTTGGAAGGCCTGTCTTTGACCTGGTATGTTCTGTCTCTCCAGATCCTAGTATGGCTTATACATACTACCACAGAAAGGATTGAAGTAGACAGTGGCAAAGACTTCCTAGGAGTTGAAGCCCTGAAATTACATAGGGAGTAGGGCCCCACCAGCATTCTGTCTTTGCAGCCTGCTGACTGCAGAAGAAACTAGCAGGGGCAGTGGGGAGAGGAGTGCAGAGTCGACTGGGAAGGAAGAAATGGTTTCTTGTAGCCTCATGCTCTTGTCTTCCTTGCTTGTTCAGGCTGGGAAGAGTGGACATTCCTCTGTGGAAGATGCCCAGGCCACCATGGAGCTGTACAAGTTGGTTGAAGTTGAGTGGGAAGAGCACCTGGTCCAGAATCCCCCTAAAGACTAGCAGCAGTGGGGATGCTGGTGATGTGGGGAGGCAGAGGCAGTGCCCAGGAGAAACAGCAGCGGACCAGTGACAGCTCCACCAGCTCCTCATCTTTGGAAGCTAGAATTGTGGGGAGAGCGCTACCCCAGACTTAATATCCATGGAAATTTCACCTCAGGTGTTGTGTCCTGTGTCTGGCTAAGTGTCCCATGGAAGGGGGAAACCTTCACGTCAAAACCCAGCCCTATACGGTTTACTTCTTAAATGGTGCTAACCAGGTATCCAGGGTGCTCTGTGCCAGTCAAGATTTTTAACTTTCAAGGGGCAGGGCATACTGGGAAATGTAGTTTCCCAAGCTGCTTTATCATTTGGGCAGACATTTGTCTCCTTTCATGCCTTTTCGTCTTGAGTAATTAACAGCACCTTCTTCCACGCTCAGAAGTGTCCTGGTTGGGGCCAGCCATGGTGGTAATCCCAACACTTAGGAGACTGAGGTAGGCAGATCACCTGAGGTCAGGAATTCAAGACTAGCTTGGCCAACATGGCCAATCCCCGTCTCTACTAAAAATACAAAATATTAGTGGGGCATGGTGGCAGGCTCCTGTAATCCCAGCTATTTGGGAGGCTGAGGCAGGAGAATCACTTGAGCCTGGGAGGTGTAGATTATAGTGAGCCAGGATCATGCCACTGCACTCCAGCCTGGGCAGCAAAAGTGAGACTCCGTCTCCAAAAAAAAAAAGATAATAAAATATCTTACCAATGAGTGCAGAGTAGTAAAATGAAAAAGAAGAAAAAAAGTAGGAGAAATAATTTAAATTTAAATACAAGGAGAAAAAGATAAAAAATTTATCATCGTGGTTGGATAATAAATTGTGTGGTCCCTTTCCATGTCACAGACTCTGCCTTTGGCTCAGAATCTATGTCTAGCCTGTGTCAGGACGTTGCCTGTTCTTCCCACCTTGACCTCCAGAGCAGCTGTAGCTGGTGAGGTTTAGTTCTCCTTAGGGCTCCAAGGCAACACAGCGTGGAAATCAACTTTTGTGATTAGGAAAGCAATTCTTTCCTAAGGTAATAAGGGGTTTATTTCATTTAGGCCCCAATTGGTAGGTTTTTAAATAATTTATAAGGTGTTTTAATAATTTTGTTGTCTTTTTTACCTTGCTAAACCAAGCCTCTAAAAACTCAAATTATTCCCTTGATAAATTTTTGTAACGGAAAAGCAATTGTGTATGGTTTCTTCTTAAATTTCATGTTAAATTGTTCTATCACAAAGTATTGTGGGGCTGTAGTTTTCTTAGAGGGTTTCCAAGGTCACTGGATGATACTAACTGGGGCCCTTCCTGGAAGTCATTGAGAAGCACTGACCAAGCATTTGTGCATAACCCATGTGACACGTACAGCGCCTTGTTCTCATCCCTACCACACATCATTACTGGGCATGGTGGCTGTAACCCCAGCTACTCAGGAGGCAGAGGCATGAGGATTCCTTGAGCCCAGGAATTTGAATCCAGCCTGGCCAAAATAGACCCCATCTTAATTTTTTTAAAAATTAATGAGCACACTTAAAATGACACCCCACATCAAGCAACCCTCCCACACACAGGGTGTGTGACCAAGAGAGTGAGGCAGACAGTGAATCAGAGAGTGGGCATGAAGGAGGGGCAGAGCTGGGGAGAAAGTGCGCTTGGTGACAGCAGCCCGGTCCCACTGCCAGCTCTTGCTTGGTGCTACACACCCCAACTTGGGAAACAGTCACCAGTCTGACCTTGGGTCCAGGATCATTATCTGCACTTTCTTGAGAGAATGCAGACGCCACGTCTACACCAGGAGTTTTGCATTCTTGAGTGGCTGGTCTGGTTCCAGGGGTCAGAGTCAGAGTCACAGTCACAGCTGCCTATAGAAGGGAATTTCCTGCACCCAGACCAGACTGCAGACATGGTCTTGTGGCCTGCACTGTGGGGTCTGTTTGCACACACAGCCATTGTGCTCTGAGCACATTGGTTCCTGTGGGATCCGACAAGTTTAATGTGCATGACTTCACAAAGGGCGGCCAGGAACCCTTACACAGCAAGAAGTGAGAATAGTGCAGCGAGGTAGCACCAGACACTGGCAGGAACACACGTGGAAGCAGTTCTTCACTGTCATCAGGACACTGGCAGGAACACACGTGGAAGCAGTTCTTCACTGTAATCGGTAAACTGGAAGATAACTGGAATCTTCTCATTAGTTTTGTTTCTTCCCAAAGTGCTGGGATTACAGGTATAAGCAGCTGAAACCAAACTAGCCGAGTGCAGTGGCTCACCCCTGTAATCCCAGCACTTTGGGGAGCTGAGGCAGGAGGATTACTTGAGCCCAGGAGTTTGAGAGCAGCCTGGGCAACATAATGAGACCCCATCTCTACGGAAAACAAAACAAAAAAACCCTGGCTTTGCATGTGTCTTGGTAAAGTAGCAACGGGCTTTTATGATCTACCTACCTCCCACCCCCATGTCTAAAAAGGCAGATGACTCTGCTACAGCCTGAAAACAAAAGTACCTGATCTCAGTCCAATGCTGAAAAGAGTTCATTCTTACTTTTGCTCACCAAGAAGAACCTGGGAGACCAGAAGACCTTGCAGACAACTCCTTAACCCTTTACCCTCATCACTCTCTCTTGTCAGAGCCCAGCTTACCTAGCAAGGGTGCCTGGGAATCCCCTTTCCTTCAATCCCCTTCCTGTTCTGTCTGTCCTGGCTTCATCCCACTGATAGTGGACAAATTCTATTGTAGATTGCTGCCTGAACCCCAGTCAGCAAGTCCTGTTTTGCCTTGAATCTAAGGTCTTGCTGGGTGTGGTGGCTCATGCCCGTAATCCCAATACTGAGAGGCTAAGACAGATCACTTGAGGTCAGGAGTTCGAGACCAGCCTGGGCAAAGTGAAATCCCATCTCTACTAAAAATACAAAAATTGGCCAGGCACATAGGTCGTAATACTGTATTCCCAGCTATTCAGGAGGCTGAGTTAGGAGGATAGCTTGAACCCGGAGGCAGAAGTTGCAATGAGCCAAGATCGTGCCACTGCACTCCACTCCAGCCTGGGCAAAACAGAGTGAGGACTCCATCTCAAAAAAAAAAGTAATTAAAAAAATATATATAGGCCAGTCACATTGGCTCATGCCTATAATCCCAGCACTCTGGGAGGCCAAGGTGGGCGGATGACCTGAGGTTGGGAGTTCAAGACCAGCCTGACCAACACAGAGAAACCCTGTCTCTACTAAAAATACAAAATTAGTCGGGCGTGGTGGTGCATGCCTGTGATCCCAGCTACTCAGGAGGCTGAGTCAGGAGAATCACTTGAACTTGGGAGGCAGAGGTTGTGGTGAGCTGAGATTGCACCATTGCACTCCAGCCTAGGCAACAAGAGCAAAACTGTCTCAAAAAAAAAAATCTATGGTGTTTTGTCTTGCAAATGCATGACAAAATGTGAGCTTTTGCTAGTAATATTCTTTTCATGGCATAATGAAGTTTTTTGGTTTTTTTGAGATGGAGTTCCACTCTTATTGCACAGGCTGAAGTGCAATGATGCATTCTCAGCTCACTGCCGCCGCCTCCTGTCGGGTTCAAGCGATTCTCCTGCCTCAGGTTCCCAAGAAGCTGGGATTACAGGTGCCCACCACCACGCCTGGCTAATTTTTTTGTATTTCTAGTAGAGATGGGGTTTCACCATGTTGGCCAGGCTGGTCTCGAACTCCTGACCTCGGGAGATCCAGCCACCTCAGCCTCCCAAAGTGCTAGGATTACAGGCATGAGCCACTGCGCCTGGCTGAAGTTTTCTAATACTAAAAGAACCTCTGCTACAAGTGAGACTGGAAAAAGAGTGTAAGTGCATACTCTGGTGAACATACTTGCAATAGTCTAAAACTTCATTTAACAAAGTAGTTCTCAAAAGGAGAAGGGAGCATGTATTTTGAGGTTTTAGGCTTTAGCACTTCTCTACTCTCTGCCCTTAAGAACCAGTGATCTAGGGAAGGCTTCAAGGAGGAATCATTTGATTACTAGTTTAATAGATAATTATGGTGGACAATAGGAAAGATCAACAGTACCGTAATTAGGAACTTGCCCCAAGGTACATTAGCCCAAGTTCAAGTTTAGAGACACAAATACCTAAGAATGCGATATGCCAGGTGCTTCTATGAATATCCTGAATCCACAGTCTGGGTGTAGTGTAGGTCACAAAGCACTTTCACCAAAGAGCTGACAGCTTAAAGAAGTTACTTTGCATTGATAATGGGTTCCGAACTTGATTTTGCCACTTACTAAATTTGTGACATGAGTAAGTCACTTTGATTTTTGGAGTCTTTATTATTATTTTTCGAGATGGAATCTCTCTGTCATCAGGCTGGAGTGTAGTGGCTCCATCTCGGCTCACTGCAACCTCGATTTTTGGAGTCTTAATGGTTCTAGTGCCAAGATTTTTTTCTAATCTTGATACTTAACTGATTGTTGCTATCATCAATAATAATAATAATGGCAACCATTTATTGAGTGCTTCTCTGTGCCAGGCAGTGTGCCAACCCCTTTAGATACATTTTCTCCATCTGGCGTGGTGGCTCACACCTGTAATCCCAGCACTTTGGTAGGCCAAGGCAGGCGGATGGTTGAGGCCAGCAGTTCGAGACCACCATGACCAACATGGAGAAACCCGTCTCTACTAAAAATACAAAAAAATTAGCTGAGTGTGGTGGTGCATGCCTGTAATCTCAGCTACTCGAAAGGCTGAGACACAAGAACTGCTTGAACCCAGGAGGCAGAGGCTGTAGTGAGCCGAGATCATGCCACTGCACTCCAGCCTGGGTGACAGAGCGAGACTATCTAAAAAAATAAAATAAAATAAATAAAAAGATGCATTATCTCAGTCTCTGTAAGGTAGGTGGTATTGTAAAGCGACAGTTGAGGAAACAGGCTAACAAAAGATAAGAAATATTTCCCAGGCCAAATAGCTGGAGGTTGGCAATGCTGGCACTCAGACTTCCCAGGTCTGCCAATCTGAAGTCTCTGCCCTTAACCACTGCCCTGTTCTGCTGTTAACACATTCAAGTGGCATCTGGTGAGACTTGGACTCTTGCTACTGAAGTATTTATTAAGCACCTGCTATGTGTTAGGCTTGTGTTAAGACTAGGGAAATGGGCATGGTCTTTGCCCCTGAGTTGCTTACAGTAACCTGAAGAAGAGAAACCAGTCCACTATTTTCAGTGCACTGCGGCAAGTGTCATCCCGAGTTATTGAAGGATTCCAAGCAGGGGAGTGATGAGATCAGATCTGTAGGGTTTTTTTGTTTTTGTTTTCTGAGATCGAGTCCTCGCTCTGTGGTCCAGGCTGGAGTGCAGTCGGCTCACTGCAACCTCCACCTCCCAAGTTCAAGTGATTCTCCTGCCTCA
Source organism: Sapajus apella (assembly GCF_009761245.1). NCBI lineage: Eukaryota > Metazoa > Chordata > Mammalia > Primates > Cebidae > Sapajus > Sapajus apella. The sequence goes on along the minus strand of NW_022437059.1, from coordinate 1,085,249 downwards.
GCCTCCTGAGTAGCTGGGATTACAGGCATGTCCCACCATGCCCCACTAATTTTTTTTTTTTTTTTTTTTTTGAGATGGAGTCTTGCCCTGTCTTCAGGCTGGAGTTCAGTGGTGCAATCTCAGCTCACTGCAACCTCTACTCCACGAGTTCAAGCGATTCTCCTGCCTCAGCCTCCCACGTAGCTGTGACTATAAGTGCATACAACCATGCCTGACCAATTTTTGTATTTTTAGTAGAGACCGGGTTTCACCACTTTGGCCAGGACGGTCTCAACCTATTGACCTTGTGATCTGACCTCCTCGACCTCCCACAGTGCTGGGATTACAGGCACGAGCCACCACACCCGGCCCAGATCTGTGTTTTGTTTTTGTTTTGTTTTGTTTTGTTTTTTTTAGAACATGATGCTGGCAACCAAACAGAAGCTGAATTGAAGAAGGCCCCAGAGATGAGTTCTGTTGGGAGAATTGGTATAAGCAATGATGGAGGCCTCAATCAGTGAAGCAGGAGGATGCAACCGAGTGTCACTGAGGAGGTAGAATCAATAAGACAGAGATCAGGGCAAGAGATAAAAGGTTGACTTTATATTTCTGAATTAGGGCGAGTAGACAGTAGTGGTGCTGTTGGAGAGAAGAGCAGGTTTTGACTAAGATGAGTTGGGTATTCTATTGGGTTGACTTTGAGATGTCTGAAGATACCCAGATGGATATGTGCAGTCAGCAGCTGGATAACTAGACCGGAGCTTGGCATAGCAAAGAGATCTGGGGCTGGAAACTAAGGCTCAAAGACAACAGAGTAGCAGGGGGATGGAAGACTTGGATTGGGATGAAGCCTTCCAGGAAAGGTATATAAAGAAGGCCAGAAGGTTACAGGTGCAGTTGCTTATACCTGTAATCCCAGCACTTTGGGAGGCTGAGGTGGGCGGATCACTTGAAGTCAAGAGTTCAAGACCAGCCTGGCTAACATGGTGAAATTCTATCTCCACTAAAAACACAAATAAGTCAGGCATGGTGGTGCTCACCTGTAATCCCAGCTATTCAGGAGGCTGAGGCAGAAGGATCACTTGAACCCAGCAGGCAGAGGTTGCAGTGAGCCAAGATGGCACCACTGCACTCCAGCCTGGGCGACAGAGCAAGACTCCATCAGCAGAATTGCGTGTACTCAGGAGACAGAGGTTGCAGTGAGCCGAGATGGCGCCATTGCACTCCAACCTGGGCAAGAAGAGCAAAACTCCAACTCAAAAAAAAAAAAAAGAAGGGCAGAAGGTCAAAATCAGAGTTTTGGGGAACACCTAAACTTACAAACTTCTGGAGGTAGACAGGGCTAAGAGAGAGCTACCAGACAGGTAAGTGGACAGCCATGGAGACTTTCCAGGAAGGAGGAGATCGGACTTCATGGAGAAGTCAGTAAGGTAAGGTAAGAACAAACAAAGGGGTCTATTGTAGCCCCTCCCCTGCATAATATCTGGAGTGGGAGTTGAGAAGGTACCAAAAAGCTCAACTGCAGTGGGTTGCAGGATAAACTGGAAGTGAGGAAGGAGAGAAGCGGCGTGGACTGCTCTTTCTTGCTTCTGGAGGGAAGCAGGTATGGGTTGCTATAGAGGCAGAGGCCTGAAGATACTGAGGGATGGAGCCAGTGGATCATCATGTGGCTGGGCAAGGGGCAGGTGAATGCTAGAGAAGATCCTGAAGGAGTAGGGAGGAGGGATCCCAAGCTCAGTCTTGGCCAGCAGTAAGATCAGCTTGTCTTCTGGGAAAGAAAGGAAAAAGGAAAGGGTAAGGGCGGATAAATATGTTTCTAGGTGGTGGTGGAAAAAAGCGGTTATCACCTAGTGACCTTGACCTCATTCAGTTGGAGGCAGGGTGGTCTGCTGAGTGAGGGGGAAGCCAGTGGGTCATGAACTTGGAAAGAATAAAGACAGTTTGGAGAGGCCTTTGAGAAGAATGGGAGAGGGAGCCGACCAAGAACTGAAGGAAGGGCTGCCGAACAATGTGGAGTTCCTGATTTGTTGGAAACTGAATTTGCTGGGGCACTGCAAGCTTGGCAGCCCAAATAAAGAAAGGGAGAGTTTACATGGTTGGGCTGTGTAGGCTGCAGTGGAAGGAGGGGTGTGGGTCCGGAGGCCAGTGTCAAACAGGATGGAGACAAAGTAGTTGGCATCCATGTTGGGTAAGCACTGAAGGTGGCTGCAGGATTAGAAGCAGAGGAAGATCGGGAGCTGAGCTAGATACGCAGGGACCTGAGCTGGGCAGGCGCAGCAAAAGAGGAGAAGACAAAATACATGGCATGAGCCTTAAAGAATTTGGGGGAGGCAGCCGGGCGCGGTAGCTCCTGCCTGTAGTCTCAGCACTTTGGGAGTGCGAGACAGACGGTCGCCTGAGGTCGGGAGTTCGACACCAGCCTGGCCAACATGGCGAAACCCTCTCTATTAAAAATACAAAAATTAACCAGGCATGGTGGCACAGTCCTGTAATCTCAGCTACTCCGGAAGCTGAGGCGTGAGATTAGCTTGAACCCAGGAAGCAGAGGTTGTAGTGAGCCGAGACTGAGCCACTGCACTCCAGCCTAGGCGACAGAATGAGACTCATCTCAAAAAAATAAAAAATAAAATAATTTGGGGGAGGGGATTTTATTTATTTATTTATTTGTTGAGATGGAGTTTTGCTCTTGTTGCCCAGGCTGGAGTGCAATGGCTCGATCTTGGCTCATCACAACCTCTGCCTCCCAGATTCAAGCGATTCTCCTGCCTCAGCCTCCCGAGTAGCTGGGTTTACAGGCATGCACCACCACACCCAGCTAATTTTGTATTTTTCTTTTTTAGTAGAGACAGGGTTTCTCCGTGTTGGTCAGGCCTGTCTTGAACTCCCGACCTCAAGTGATCCACCCCCACCCTCAGCCTCCCAAAATGCTGGAATTATAGGCATGAGCCACTGGGGCCTCTGTGCTTTCTTTGAAAGGGTACATATAATGCATAGGATTTTCAGAGGTGGGGAAGTGTGGAGAGAGAAGGTGTTTTTAAGAATTTGGCATGGAAAGACAAGCACACCTTAATCCTCTTCCAGGCTCAACCAAATTCCTTTCTGAAGTGTGTAAAAGCAAAACTTTGGAATCAGACACACCCAGGACACCACATGGAAACTCTTGCAGTGCTGGGCCCGGAGTAAGTGCCACTCATTTCCCAGGCCTGTGCCTGTGACCCTGACTCTGCCTGCCAGAGCGCACAGCAGCACCAGAAATGTAAATCATCAATCATCTGGTTCCCCTAGGCCAGAGGCGGCTTCCTTAAATGCCAGGTCCTTTACTTCCTTGCACCCTGTGGAATCTTGCTTGGTCGCTTCTTTGGAAAGATTTCATGAAAGAGATCCAAACCGTAACTGAAGGAGGAAGAAGGCAACTGACTGTCCCTGCCCTGGGATCTGGGGAGGGAGAGGGAGTCCACACCCAGGACCGATGGGGAGGCAGAGGCAGACAATCCAGCCTGCAGTGCTAGACCCAAGGCTGTGGCTGGCTCTGCCGGCTGTGCTGGCAGAATGGGTAGTTCTTGGGAAGGTTTCCTGTTGGGAGGGTGGAGTTCAGGTGGGAATAAAGGGGCCAGGACTGGAGTAAGGGCAGAGTATTCTGGTGGCTTCCTCAGCCACATGTGCATGTGCACATGCATACGCACACACACATACTCTCTCTCTCTCTCTCTCTCTTTCATATTTCACTCCACCACAGGGACTGCCTCTTCTCAGCTTTGGAATCAATTCCCTGGGACTCCTGCGAGCCCAGCACCTGAGGGTCAGAGAGCTTATGAGGAGATTCAGCCCACAGAGACCGTAAGTGCCCTCAAGCAATGAGAAAGGTGCACCCAGTGAGTGTCCTGGACCTGGCTTCCTCTCTAGGATAGTTACTGTGGGCTCCGTGGGAAGACCGAGCCACTAAATAGCCAGATCAGGCCAGGTGCGGTGGCTCATGTCTGCCTATAATCTTAACGGTTTGAGAGGTCGAGGTAGGAGGACTGCCTGAGGCCAGGAGTTTGAGACCAGCCTGGGCAACGTAGCCAAGACCTCATCACAAAAAAAAACAAACAAAATGTTAAAGTTAGCAGGGCATGGTGGTGCATGCCTGTAGTCCCTACTACTCAGGAGGCTAAGGCGGGAGGATCACTTGAGCCCAGGAGTTCGAGGCTGCAGTGAGCTATGATTGTGCCGCTGCATTCCAGCCTGGGCAACAGAGTGAGACTCTGTCTCAAAAAAAACAAAACAAAACAAAAAAACCCAAAACGACAAACAAATATCCAGATCATCTGGAAACCCGGCACTGACAGTCCCTGAGCTCTGGGATTTAGGGGGCTGAGACTGTGGCAGGAGGTTGGTGGCTGTGAAATTCAGGAACTGCTGGTTCCTTTGATCCCCTCAGGGACGTGTCCCTGTGGATCCTCCAGTTCCAAAGCACCCACTTGGATGCTTAGCTCCAGGTCGTTAGAGGAATCACAGGCAGGGGGAGGTTGGGGCTTCATCGGGGGGTTGCGTCCTCAGCCTGGCTAACTCTGCGCCCTTTAGTTCAGGCCCTTTGAGAATCCAGGCAGGCTGGGGGGCCCTGGCGGATGGGAGTAGGGAGGAATACTGGGCAGGGGGAGGCGGGAGACTGTTCAGTCTCTCTTTCTTTGACAGCTAACATTTTCCAGAGCTGGTGCCTGCAGGGGAAAGGAAATCAGGTCTTCCCACCTCACACATCTTTTTCCCATTTTGTTCATGCTGCCCATAGAAAACCATTAGGGCTAGGTCAGTCTGGGGCCTCCCCCGTCCCCCCATCTCTCAGCCCTGCTATAAGGAGGGTGGGGGTAGGGGTCATTGGAAGGACAAGGCCCTAGCCTGGCTAAGAGGCCAGACTCTGAACTCTTGTATTCCTTCTTAATTCCCCTCTTAATTGCCAGGTCAAGATGGGAGGGCGGGGACAGCGACCAGGAATCTGGGCTCCTGGGGCCCTCCTTTATTCTCAAATCCCCCAACACCTCTGTCTATCTCCCAGGAGTCTGGCTCACTGGCCCCAACGAAAGGGCCTGTCCGGCAGCCAGTCCTGCGTCTGGTCTGCAGCAGGAAGGGCCCAGGGGTTGGGGAAGTTGGTCCTTATTTCCCTACTTCTGGGACCCCAGCCTCCTTCCTGGAACCACTAGGACAGCTGGTTTCCACGGGTCCCTGGGAGGCAGGCTGGGGCATAGACTGCTGGGTCCCACTGTCTGGAGATAAGAGCTGCATTTGAGGGCTTGAGAGGAGGGAAATGGGAGCCCCAAGGAGCCTTGGAGAGCTCTACGCAGGCTGGCTGACCACCTTCCTGAAGCTGACCCATCAGCCCCTCCTACCCTGCCTCCTAGGGACAGTGAGTCCAATATCCTCGTTCTGTCCCCACCTAGAATCCCAAAACCCAAAGCTGCGCCCTCAGCCTCCTCTTCTCCAGGACCTTGCCTCTCTCCCTTCCTCTTGCTGCTTTCCTCTTCAATCCCAGAATCAGGCTGTCTGGCCCAGTGCCCACCTGCCTGCGGCACACACCCAGCCCTTTGCTTCTTCCTCCAGAAACTCCAGATCGTCTCAGTGCCAGGGGCCGGGGGGGAGGAAGGCGAAGGTACCCAGACCCTGGATCTTCTATTTCCCATCCTCAGAGCGTGGGCGAGGAGGCAGCCGGGACGTGGCCAGTGTTCCCCAGGTCTAGCAGCCTGGGCCATGGCGGCAGGGTCGGAGGCCAGACTGCAGGCTGCGCACCTTGTCTAGCGCTGGCCATTTCTAGGTGCCACACGAACCCGTGTGGTCAGCTTGCCAAACTTGCCATGGCTACACCTCTGCCTTCCTGCCCTGGGCGGCCAGGGGTTAAGGGGCCAGTGCAGGGTGAAGGGTGGGAGTGGCAGAGGGGTCTGGCCCTAGAAACTGGATCTTAAAAGCCAAGAGGAGTTTAACTGTAGGTCAAGTCATGGTGCAGACTGACTTCTTCATCCAGGGACCTGAAGCCGGTCTGGACAAGTCCTCAACCAGTGCATCCCCACCTCCTCCCTCTCCCTTCCCGCTGCTCAGCAGCCCAGCCCAGCCCTGAGGAGAGCGTTGGCAGCTGGAGCTGGGAATGAGGTGGCAGAGCCAAGAACAACAGAGACACCGCCTGGGCACTGTGCAGATCCTCCCTGGTCCGCCTAGAAAGCCTCTTGTCACAGTCAGAGGCACCGCCCGGCCGCCTGGGCACTGCGCAGACCCTCTCCTTGTCTGGCTGTAATCCTGGTCAGCCCCCTCCTCCCAGTCTGTGGTCCTGATGGTACTGGACCAGGCCTGCCTATGTTTGCCAGGCCTCAGGGCTGGCCCTGGATGTTACCATCATCCTCTGCCTTTGGGTCCAGCTGCCCTCTCCCCGGGTCACTCAGAAGTCTCTGCCCTAAGAGTCCCTGGTTTTCGGGATCTCTCTCCTGCACCCAGTGTTCCTGGGAAGTGAGTCCTCTCCTTTCCAGATCTCTGACCCTGCTCCCCACTTGCACTTCAGTTTGCTGGAAGCTTTTTTTGGACCTAACTCCTCTTCATCCTACTGCAAGGACAGTTTCATTTGGGGTAAATCAGAGCCTGGCCTTCTCAGACTCGAAAAGGGCTGGGCCCCTGAACCCAGAGAGACAAGAAAGCAGCACTCTCCTCTGTACCAAGGATCAGGCCAGACTGGGAGGCAGGCTGCCTGAGTCTGTGCTCTGCGCTAAGAGGGATCCTGAGGGCTCTGCGTGGCCAGAAGACACAGCCGCCTTGCCCCAGCGGCGGCTCCCAGCCCCTCTCTTCTACTCTCAGACCTCCCTGCATTCTGTAGAAGTCCTGCATTCACGGCTGCCCCTACGCTGAGCAGCAGAGACCCAGGTGTCTAGGCCCACCTGGGTTTCATTTCGACATGCGTTCCAGCCAACAAACTGACGCAGCAGATGCAATAACACTGCCCAGAGTGAGGTTCTTCTCCAAATGCTGAATTTGGCCAGAGACTCTCCGTGGTCCCGGTTGGGGGTGAGGGCGGGGGCTTCATCACTCTCCCACACTTCCATCCCCAGCCAACCCTTCCCCCTCCAGCAGCTGGGCTGGGTGGTCACTCCTCCCCGCTAGCCCCAAGGAATTAATGGAGAGGGGAGGGGGGTCTCCTCTCCCCAAGTCCTAGACCCCTCGGTTGTACACACATCTACACCCACTCGCTCTCCTCACCACCCAGGAGCCCTCCCCTGCCCCTCTCTGTTCCTTCGGGTGGAAGACAGCCCCCTTCCTTTTAGCCACACCACCATGGAACAAAGTCCCAAAATGTTGCTGTCCTCAGTCTCTCGATCTGGTTTCCCCCTCACCCGCCCCTACCCATCCCACCCCTGCTCCCCCAGCTTTTCTCACCAACTTAGCGCCCCCCCCTCACTGAGTCTCCGAATTCCTGGAGGAGGCCCAAGAGGGGTATGACCGAGGCCCCTGCAAAGGGGGAATGGGTCACCCTGGGCAGATCTGTAGCAGATTTGGTCATAATTAAAAGGCCAGAGGCACTGGGAAATTCCTTCCCCTTATTGATCCCAGCGGGAAATTAAAGCCAGTTGTTTGTGACTGAGTGGCTGATGGGGGCTGCAGCTCCTTCCCACTGCCTGCTTTCAGGTCCTGGCCCCTGCTCCTTGGACCCTCGGCTTCTCCATCCTCTTCAGTTAGCCCTCTCCCCCAGGCCCCTCCAATCTCCCTCATCTCCCACCCCTTAGCTCCCCCATCCCCTTCCCCAGCATCTTCCCTAAGCACCCTCCCTGCCTGCTGCTCCCTGGGGTAACAGAGCTGCTGCAGGCTGAGACCTCAGCCCCAGCTCCTCAGCACCCTGCTTGGGCCCCCTACCCACCTCCCTCAGCCAGGGCTGGAGTTCTGGGCTGAAGCTGGAGCTCAGACCCAGAGCTGCCAAACCGCAAATGCTCACATCTGGAAAGAATTCCTCTCCCAGCCCGACTTCCCTTTGTCTTACTTCTGTCTCTTTGGAAATCAGGGCCAGTTGGCTGGTGGGGGGAGTGGGGAAGTGAGGGGAGGGGAGTGGGCCCAGATCTCCCAGCCCCCCTCCTAGGGAGCCCCACTCCCTGGCTCCAGCCTCCCCAGCAGCCTCAGCCAAGCCATCCAGCCTGTGCTCCCCTGCTGTAGCATCTGGGGGCCAATCACCCCCTCCTATGGATTCTGTCCCTGCGTCCTGGTGACCATCTTTGGGGTGAAGTTTTAACACCCTTAGTCACTCATAAGGCTGTGGGGCAGAGGGACTGCACTGGGTCTTTTGTCGTGCAGGAGGAGGGATGCCTACTGAGCAGGAGGCTGGCTCTTCCAGCTGGGGGCTCAAGAGGGCTGGTGGTGTGGAGATGGACACAATGGCCTGGGTGGGGGAGGCAGCGAGCAGTGAAGGGAAGGAGGGCAGCAGGAGTCTGGTTTCCACCACGTTCCCTCCTCTAGCCTCTCCTCAGCTCTTTGGCCAGGAGCCTGACTTCACTGTCAGAGCCTAATCCCCCTCCTTTACCTACAGCACTGCTGAGCAGGGAGCATGGGGGACGCGCTCGAGCTGTGCCGGCAACCCCAGGCCCTAAGCACTTCCCAGGGATCCCCCTTCCTGCCACCACCTCTGCTCAGCGAGCTCCTTGACCTGCTGCCCTCTTCCTTCCAGAAGCCCAGGACCCCCTACGCTCCCAAATAAGCTCTCCCACACAAAACTTGGACCCCTAAACCCAGGCTGAAGTATACCGCTCCCTTCTTCAAATCTGTTTGTTGGCTATTTCGGGGCGGGGCGCCATAGAGAAGTTCTTTCTGCAGTGGAATCTCCATCCCTCCTGCTGCAGAGTCAGCCGAGCTGCTTTATTTTCTCTGCCCACCCATTTCTGCAGATTTCCCTCTCTGCAACTCGGAGGCCCGACCCCCCCAGTACATTCTGCAGCCTTTAGTTCTCAATGCTGAGGTCACTACGGCCTCTCTCCTCTGGACCTCTTCCTCTGGACTCCTCCCAGCCCCCACCAAAGCCCCCAACTCCCTAGATCTCTTCTGGGTTCTAAGCATAAGGTCTCAGAGATCTGAGAGCGACTGCCTGCTCCACCCTTGGCCACGTTGGCGAGGAGGGGCCAGGGCAGGGACCCAGGGCTGGGGCCAGATGTGGGGTTTTTCTTCCCGCCTTAGAAGGAGCTGGGAGGGAGAGTCACGGGAGGGTGGGGTTTGGGGTGCGGGCAGCGGGGCCACAAGCGTCGGTTCGCCCTGGGTCACCGGACCGAAGGGTCCCCTGCGTTGGACAGGCCGGGACGGTTCCTGTGGCTCCAGTCACTGCATCGCGCCAGGCTCGGCTCCTCTGCGGTTTCCGGCCTCGGGTCCGGGCCTGAGGACCCCCGCCTGACCTCCGTTTCTGTTTCTGTGTCTCCCCGCCATCTCCACTGGGGACTCGCCCACTCCCACTCGGGTCTCTGCGGGAAGCCGTGCCCTCCCCCCACCCTCTTTGATCTCCCGTTTCAAAGCCGCTCGCCAAGGGAGGTCGCTCCTTCCGCCCGTTTTACAGCTCAGGATGGTGACACCTGAGACCCTGCTTCGCCTTCTCCCCGGGCACCCACCCTCCCTCCCGTCTAGGAGGCAGCGCAGCTCGCCAGAGCTCCGCGCCGCTGCCCCCGCCCCCCTCCCTTTCGCCTACCGAGACCCCCTCGGGGCCTGGGGAGCGAAGCAACAGAGAAAGCGCTTTAATAAAGACCTCGCGTCAAGTGACTGGCTGTGACCTCTGCCCTCCCAGCCTCGCGCCCTGGGCTCCTGCTTAACCCTTCGATGGCCGCCCAGCACATTAAGGGGAGCCAGTCGCCCGGCCCCCGCTTCCCGCGTCCCGGGCACTACTGGAGCCCGAAGCGGGGTGGAGGGGTGAGGGGACCGTGCCGCCCCCGCCCAGCCTCTCCGAGTTGTTCCAGCAGGGGGCGCCGTTGCCTCACTTAGATCCCGCACCCCCGAACCCCGGAGCTCCCCAACCCCTTTCTGAGTTCGGAGCGGTCCCACGGATCCAGTTCAGGATTCAACGGAGCCAGGGTTCAACTGCCCATTCCCACCGCCAGCTACGGCTCAAAATCTGGGGTCCGCCCGCGGGTGGGGTCGCCAGGTGTCGGGCGCCAAGGAGTCGAATGCACCGAGTCAGGCTGGGGACGGGTGGGGAACAGGCGAGGCGTGAGGAACTCGGGTGGGGGACAGCCATACACGAGCCCCGAGCATCTTCGCCCGCAGCTGGCTCCCCCCGCCTCGGCGGAGAGCGCGATTCAAGTGCTGGCTTCCCCATCCACCCACTAGCGCAGGAGAAGGCTCTCTCGGTCCCCAGAGAAGCCTGGATCCACACGGGCTAGATCCAGACGTTGGTGGCGGGGGCGCAGGGCCCCCCAGGTGGTGGGGGGCGGAGCGGGAGGCGGGGCCACCTCAATCCTGGGCAGGGGCGGTTCCATACAGGGTATAAAAGCTGTCTGCCAGGGAGCCCTGGCCAGCTTTGGGGTTGTCCCTGGACGTGTCTTGGTTCCTGAATCTCACATCCCGACAAAGGCGACGGCGACGTCTCTTTCGGCTAAAAGATTCAGTGTCCAGTGCTACAGCCTAGGGGTCTAAGGAGACCGCCGCCCGCGCCGCCACCATGCCCAACTTCTCTGGCAACTGGAAAATCATCCGATCGGAAAACTTCGAGGATTTGCTCAAAGTGCTGGGTAAGGAAATGTTCGAGGGCCCAGGCGGTGGAAAGGGGGCTCTGGAGTCCTCCAAGGTGGGGATAAGAAAGAAAGCGGGACCGCAATCAGGGCGTGAGACCCTAGGCGCCTGCATCCCCGAGAAACCTCCGGGTCCCGGGGCGCTGCGCCCGACGCCTAAATCCCGCTTTCTCCTGCGGAGGCCCACCGGTGCCAGCGCTGCGGTGACTCACGGCCTGTGAATCAAGTAGAAACCAGAAGCGCGAGGTCGGCCTCTGGGGGAAGGGGAGGCTGGCCTCAGCGCCTGGACTCGGCGGACCGAGGCACCTGGCTCTCTGCGGTTCAGAAGCTGGTGGAGACCGGCATCCAGACTGCGAGCCCGGCTCCCTACCCTGCGCAGCCCCTCGGAGACATTCCAATCTCCTTCCCGGTGCCCCTGCCGGTAACCTAATCCCTGGCCGGGGGCAGGTTCAATACCCCTCGGCGCCCAGCTCCGCCCACCAGGTGAACTGCTGCTCCAGGGCCCCCAGCCTCCCTTTCCTCCCCCTCTGCACTTTCCACTCTACTCTCCCCACCCCCAATCTGTGAGACAAGTATTTTCCTACAACGAGCAGCTCCAGAGTCCTAAAATCGCTTGGGATAATTATCACTTTCTTGGATTTCAACAGATGGTTTCGTGTGAAACCCCAATCTCACATTCCACAATCTAGGTTCCCCTCTCCCTCCCCATAGACCAGCTGCAGCCCAACTGGGTGTGTTGCTCAAAGGTGGGGGAAACTGAGTCAACCCAGACTGCCCTTCCCACTTTCCCCGCCCACCTTCTGTGTGCCCTCTGGGCCACCTGGGCTAGACGGCTGGGGCAGAGGAGAGGGCCAGGACCTGGTGATGGCAAGAGGGTTGTGGGGGAGAGACGGACGTTAGTTAAGGACCCCAGCCGCTGGGAGCCTAAAGGCAGACCTGCTGCCTTCAATTCCTGCACCGAACAGAGAGGATAGTTGGACTGGGCTGGGCTGAGCTGGGAGAGGGGGGCAGGGAGGGAGGGCACCTGGACTATAGGAATGAGTCTGGATCTAAGAAGAGTCTAGAATGCTGCAGAGAGAGCAGGGATTTCCATCATTCCTTGATGTTAGTTCTCCCTGTGATCTAACCACAATACTTCTTGTAGTCATGGCAGTCTTTCTTGCTCGCCCTTGCTAAACTTAAAGACAAAACTTAGAAATTTTCCCTCTGGAAATCCTAGCTACCACTCCCTCCTCATCTTCTCTGGATTCTGGCCCCTGTCCCCAGTGGATGAGGTGATGGCCTGGCACACCCCCAGGCCCCCGTCCTGCTGTCTTCGGTCTGTTTGTCCTCCCTGCAGGGTCTCTCTCAGCCACGTGCCCTCCTCAGGCCCTGCAGGGGGCAGATTAAAAACAGATTCATTAGACAAACACAGTCCTCACCTCCGTGGGCAGCAGGGGCTCGCTGGAGGGATGTCTTCTCTGAACCCAGGCTTGCCTCTGCAGGAACTTCGGTCCTGGCACACCCCTCTTAGCTCTAGTCAAGGGTCCGTCTCAATAGGACTTGGGGACCTCAGTCATTTCTCCCTTGACCCAGGAGTTCAGCAGCCCACAGTGAGGCTTCTGTGCTCCCCCGGTCAGGGCTTCCTCTCTCCCTCTCTCTTCTGTTTGGAGTAGGGTAGGTATGCTTTGGTGCTGAGGGGAAAGAGGATTTGTTTCTCTAGGAACCCAGGTCTAAAGGAGGTCCAGGGAGCTGGCCAGATCAGGGGCAGGGAAATCCTGCTGCCTGGCGCGGGGCCCTTTCACCCCTGCCTACTGCGTCCCTAGCTCTACTCCAGTGCAGGGTGGTGGGTCAGGCCGGGAGAGGTGGGCGTGTGGAGCTTAGACCTGGGCCCCATCCAGAGGGGCCCCCTGCTCTGCACGTCTTCCTATCTCCCCCACTCCAGTTAATAACTGGGGAGCAGGGAGAAGGGGTCCAATCTGGGCTGGGATAAGGAGGTGCACGGAGTCTGAATCCAGAGGCTGAATGAGATAGTCAGACCCTGTGAGGAGGAGTGGGGGATCCTGGAGTGGGGGACACATCAGGCAGAAGGGGGAGGGCAGGGTCCTTTTCTATTCCTTCTTCTCGTCGCAGAGGGGGTTCCTTTGAGGGGACAGGGGCATGAGAGTTTTCCAGAAGGGCAGATGAGCACGGTGCCTAATGCAGGCAGCTCTGTCTGAGCTCCAGCCCGGCTTTTTGTTCTTCTTTTCTGTTTTTTTTAGACAGAGTCTCACTCTGTCACCCAGGCTGAAGTGCAATGGTGCAATCTGGGCTCACTGCAACGTCCACCTCCCAGGTTCAAGCAATTCTTCTGCCTCAGACTCCCAAGTAGCTGGGATTACAGGCATGCGCCACCACACCTAGCTAATTTTTTGTATTTTTAGTACAGACGGGGTTTCACCATGTTGGCCAGAATGGTCTTGATCTCCTGACCTGGTGATCCACCTCCTTGGCTCCCCAAGAGTCGGGATTTCAGGCATGAGCCCCCGCCCCCGGGCTTTTTTTTTTTTTTTTTTTTTTTTAAGAGACAGGGTTTCTCCATGTTGGTCAGGATGTCAGGATGGTCTCAAACTCCCTCCCAAGGTGATCTGCCCACCTCGGCCTCCCAAAGTGCTGGGATTACAGGTGTGAGCCACTGCGCCCAAACTTTTTTTTTTTTTAAATAAAGGTGTGATCTCACTATGTTGCCCAATCTTGTCACAAACTTCTGGGCTTAAGCAATCCTCCTTCCTCAACCTCCCAAAGTGCTGGGGTTACAGGCATGAGCCACAGCACCTGACCCTTTGCCTTCCTTTTATCAGTAAAAATAATACCAGCAATAATAGCTATTGTTCCCTGAAAACTTAAGAGTGTGCCTGGCACTGTGTGTGCCAAGTCCTAAACACATACCCTCCCATTTGATTGGCTATTTCTTTCTTTCTTTTCTTTCTTTTTTCTTTTTTTTTTTTTTTTTTTTTTTTTTTTTT